>NC_070585.1:31391722-31471846 GCF_027409825.1 Scomber japonicus | reverse complement strand
GCACAAATACTGTGTGTGTGTGTGTGTGTGTGTGTGTGTGTGTGTGTGTGTGTGTGCGTGTGTGTGTGTGTGTGTGTGTGTGTGTGTGTGTGTGTAGTACCTCGGTGTGTTTGTCTTTCAGATAGAGAGGGATCTTCCTCTTCAAATCCACCAGATGAAAACTCCCGAATTTAATGACTTTGAAATATTCCAAAGCTTCAGGTCTCCTCTTCTGGATTTTTCTTTCCTTTCTGTAAATGATAATTTTGGTTTTTTTAGAAATGGAAATCTATTTATTTTATTGTTTAGAAAAATAAAGTAAAGATATAAAACTTGCTGCAGGTAATCCATCACAGTCAGCATCACATCTCATTTCCCTTTTGTTCTTTTGTTCTTAACCGTCCTGTTGTCCTCCCGGGTCAAATTGACCCCGTTTCTTTTGACTGTTCCTTCTTCCCTTCTTCCCTCCTTCCTTCCTTCCTTCCTTCCTTCTTTCCTTCCTTCCTTCTTTCTTTGCTCCATCCTCCTTCCATACCTCTTTCCTCACTTCCTTCCATCCTTCCTTCCTTCCTTCCTTCCTCCTTACCCCTTTTCTTCCTTCCTTCCTTCCTTCCTCCTATCCTTCCTTTTTTCCTCCTTACTCCTTCCTTTCCTTCCTTCCTTCCTCCTTCCTCCTTTCCTTCCTTTTTTCCTCCTTACTCCTTCCTTTCCTTCCTTCCTTCCTCTTATCCTCCCTTCCTCCTTCCTCCTTTTCTTCCTTCCTTCCTCCTTTTCTTCCTCCATCTCTCCCTCCCTGCTTACTACTTGCTTTCCTTCCTTCCTTCCTCCTATCCTTCCTCCATCTCTCTCTCCCCTCCCTCCCTCCGTAACTTACTAACCCTACTTACTTACTTACTTTCTCCTTTCCTTCCTTCCTTCCTTACTTACTCCTTTCCTTCCTTCCTTACTTACTTACTCCTTTCCTTCCTTCCTTACTTACTTACTCCTTTCCTTCCTTCCTTACTTACTTACTCCTATCCTTCCTCCCTCCCTCCCTCCTTACTAGTTTCTTTCCTTACTCCTTTCCTTCCTTCCTTCCTTCCTTCCTTCCTTCCTCCTTTCCTCCCTTCTTTCCTCCCTTCCTCATCCCTTCCTCCTGTGCTTCCTTGACCTGAGGACAACAGGAGGGTTAAACTAATCCTCTTGCCAAAGGCCATTACAGTTACTGTCTATTGTATAAAAAATATTTGATTCCAACTTTATGGCCGACAGTGTACAGTATATATCTCCTTGTGCACGTTTCCTGTTTAAAGGTTAAAACTATAAATAGAATCACACCAAAAAAAGCTGTCAAATGAAAATGCAAACTAAGCTTTAGATATTTGCAAAGTAAGCTTAAAAATATATATTCATACAGTATCACTAAAACATGACATCAGACATCCAGTTCTGCTGCTGTATTGTCAGGAGTCGTGCCCTCTGACCTTTGACCTCCTTCCTTCCTGCTTGTTCTTTCCTGCTTTCCTCCCTCTTTCTTTAATTTTTCCTTAGTTCTTCCCCTCCTTCTATACTTCTTTCCTCACTTCCTTCCATCATTCCTTGCGTCCTTCCTTCCTTCATTCCTTGCGACCTTCTTTCCTTCATTCCTTCCTCCCTCCCTCCTTACTCCTTTCCTTCCTTCCTTCCCTCTTTCTTTGCTCCCTCTTCCTTCCATACCTCTTTCCTCACTTCCTTCCTTTCTTCCTTCCTTCCTTCATTCATTCCTCCCTCCCTCCCTCCTTACTCCTTTCCTTCCTTCCTTCCCTCTTTCTTTGCTCCCTCCTCCTTCCACACCTTTCCTCACTTCCTTCCATCCTTCCTTGCTTCCTTCCTCTTTTCCTCCCTCCCTCCCTCCTTACTCCTTTCCTTCTTTCCTTCCTTTCTTCCTTCCTTCATTCATTCATTCCTCCCTCCCTCCCTCCTTACTCCTTTCCTTCCTTCCTTCCTTCCCTCTTTCTTTGCTCCCTCCTCCTTCCACACCTTTCCTCACTTCCTTCCATCCTTCCTTGCTTCCTTCCTCTTTTCCTCCCTTCCTCCCTCCCTCCCTCCCTCCCTCCCTCCTTACTCCTTTCCTTCCTTCCTTCCTTCCCTCTTTCTTTGCTCCCTCCTCTTTCCATACCTCTTTCCATACCTCTTTCCTTCCTTCCTCCCTCCCTCCTTACTCCTTTCCTTCCTTCCTTCCTTCCCTCTTTCTTTGCTCCCTCCTCCTTCCATACCTCTTTCCTCACTTCCTTCCATCCTTCCTTCCTTCCTTCCTCTTTTCCTCCCTCCCTCCTCACTCCTTCCTTCCTTCTTTCCTTACTCCTTTCCTTCCTTCCTTCTAAATATATATTCATATCACTAAAACATGACACCAGACATCCAGTTCTGCTGCTGTATTGTCAGGAGTCGTGCTCTGTGACCTTTGACCTCCTTCCTTCCTTCTTGTCATGCTGCTGCTGATGTTGAGCTGGAAGAAGTCGACTCCTCTGCAGCTTCCGCTCTCTAAATGTGAGTCTGGGCATCGCTCCTCTCTGACAGAGGAGCTGTGGGAGGAAACCGCTTTTGATTCCTTCTCTTTTCATGCCTGGCTGCTTGTCACCTTCTTCTTCTTCTTCTTCTCCTTTAAAAGCCGCGCAGGACAGGAGTTTGGCAACTTTCAACATGAGGTGGAAGACAAAAAATAAAAAATAAGAAGAAGAGGGAAGATGAGGGAGCGTGTGCGGCGGATCAAAGCCACCTGGGACGAAGAGATAGAATTTAAGTCAGCCACTAAAAAAAAAAAAGAATGATGTACACACACATACTTAATGCGTGCCAGAGGACAAACTCACAACGAGGGACGAAAACAAACCTGCTATCAGGGGATTAGAGCCAGGCGCTGAGCCTTTCAACAACCTCCTTTCAGCCCCCAAAATGAAAACACAAAAGAGGAGAAAAGAGCGTGGCGGGCGGGCGAGGATGCGGATGCTGGAGTTTGAGCCTGAAGAATGGCCCGTCCTGTAAAAGATAAGTAGAGAAAACCTGCTGCAGCCGTTCTCTGTGTCCATCATCAGACGCTCAGAACTCAAACAATCAAGGCTCTGAGGCACCTGCAGTGTTTCTGAAGACAAAAAAAAGGTTAAATATAAAAGCTTGTGTTCATATTCAAAAAATTAATTAGTTATCTTAATTAAATCTGAGCACCTTGTCATTCAGGGGCTCCCGTGAGGTTTAACAGGGAGTCTGCAGCTGAGGCTCATGGGAGATGTAGTTGCTCACTGCTAATAAAATACTCACAGTTTTACCTTTTATTAACACTTATATAATAATATAAGGCTCATGCTTGCATTTAGAGCTGTGAAAACACTGTAAAGCTTTTTATTATGGCGGGATTTGTCTTAATGTAACACACAATATGCACAAATGGAAATAAAATGCACCATTAGTTTTATATTTGTGCAGCTGATACATATTTTTATATATGCAAATGTAGTTTAAACCCTCCTGTTGTCCTCAGGTTCAAGGAAGGACAGAAGGAAGGAGGTAAAGAGGAAGAAGTTAAAGAGAGAAGGAAGGACAGGAGGAAGGACAGTGAGGAAGGAGGAAAAGAGGAAGGAAGTAAAGAGAGAAGGAAGGACAGAAGGAAGGACAGGAGGAAGGAGGAAAAGAGGAAGGAAGTAAAGAGAGAAGGAAGGACAGAAGGAAGGACAGGAAGAAGGAGGAAAAGAGGAAGGAAGTAAAGAGAGAAGGAAGGACAGAAGGAAGGACAGGAGGAAGGAGGAGAAAGAGGAAGGAAGTAAAGAGAGAAGGAAGGGAGGAAGGAACCTTCCTTCCTTCCTCCTACCTTCCTTCCTTCCTTCTTTCCTCTGTCTTTCCTTCCTTCCTTCCTACATCCTACCTTCCTTCCTTCCTCCCTTCCTTCCTTCCTTCCTTCCCTTCCTCCTTTCCTTCTTTCCTTCCTTCCTTCCTGAAATATGAAGGTATCTCTCATGTTGTTGAACCCATTCATTCATCATTTAGCTTCTTTCAGCTCATTGTTTTGACTTTATATCCTCCCTTAATAAGATAGTGATGATCTTTTATTATCAGTTCATCTCAGATTAATTATTTGCCTTTAAAATGTCATAAAACAGTTGATTTCTCAGGTTTCCCTCTGGGACCCTCTTTATGACTCTATAAACTGTGTGTTCCTGTTTTAAATGCTTCATGCTAGTCCACTGATTGATAGTTGGCAGAGTGTCGGTGCCAAGAAAAGCTTAGCAGCGCGCCAACTTAAATAAGACGTCTAATTAGCAAACATGCATGCAAACAACGTAAAAATAAGTTGTTTGCAAAAAAAAAAATGTTTAATGAGGAAACACATTGAACATGTTAATTAGTCCTGATATGTTTACACAGAGCATGATGCTGGAGGAACTCTACACTAGTCAGCAGCAGGGTTTTTACAATTGACTGCTTTTATATATTTTTATAATTAATCACAATGTGGAGCTAATTAGAATCACATTTATATATAAACATATGAGGTGAAGGATTTTAAAGCACTAAAATCTGAGATATTACTAAATAAATGTAACTGAAATTCAATTTTACAGTGAAATTGATGAAAATCTGACGGACAATAGATCTACTTATATCCTACATTTAACCTTCCTGTTGTCCTCGATTCAAGGAAGGAAGGGAGGAAGGAAGGATGGAAGGGAGGAAGAAGGAAGGAAAGGAGGGAGGGAGGGAGGGAGGAAGAAAGGGAGGAAAGGAGGAAGGAAGGATGGAAGGGAGGAAGAAGGAAGGTAATGAGGGAGGGAGGGAGGAAGGAGAGAAGGAAGGATGAAGGAAAGGAGGAAGGAAGGATGGAAGGGAGGAAGAAGGAAGGAAAGGAGGGAGGGAGGGAGGAAGGAAGGAGCGAAGGAAGCAAGGAAGGAAAGGAGGAAGAAAGCATGGAAGGGAGGAAGAAGGAAGGAAAGGAGGGAGGGAGGAAGGAGAGAAGGAAGCAAGGAAGGAAAGGAGGAAGGAAGGAAGGAAAGGAGGGAGGAAGAAAGGGAGAAAGGGAAAGAAGGGAGGGAGGAGAAAAGGAAAGGAAGGAAGGGAGGAAGGGAGGGGGGAGGAAGGAAAGAAGGAAGTTAGGGGGAGGAAAGAAAGAGAAGGAGGGTGGGAGGAAGGACAGATGGAAGGAAGGAAGGAAAGGAGGGAGGAAGAAAGGGAGGAAAGGAAGAGAGAAGGAAGGAAGGGAGGAAGGAACAGTCAAAACAGACGGGGCCAATTTGACCCGGGAGGACGTCACGAATGTTAATGTTCCTTCCTTCCTTCCTTCCTTCCTTCCTTCCTCCCTCCTTTCCTTCCTTCCTTCCTCCCTCCTTTCCTTCCTTCCTTCCTCCCTCCTTTCCTTCCTTCTCCTGCGTTTTGCTTATTCGGCCCCCTAGTGGTCAAACCCTGCCTGCACCAGCTTTAAAATGTACTTATGTATCATTTTAATGAGAAGCACAATTAAGTTTTGCACTCCAGCTCCAGTTCACATGAGTCCAAATGGATTCATGAAGCTGCTGTGAGAGTCACACCAGTGGCAGTCAAGGCCAGCACACACACACACACACACACACACACACACACACACACACAGCTACACACACACACACACACACACACACCCACACACACACACACTGTCCTGTATAATTGCTTTCTTGAGGAGGTGACAGTGGTGAGCAAACAGCATTACCGTGGCATGACGCCTCAGTAACACATTTTGATCATTAAAACTCCTGCTGTAGTATTTTGTGTAATGTTCGGCCGCCGAGTCGTCTCCTCTGACAGCTGCTAATTGAAACTGGCCAATTATGTGCAAAAGGAAGGTCCGGCAATTTGTAAAAGCAGACAGCAGCTGATTTAAGGCGAGTATCAGCGGGGCTTTCGCTCTCTCGCTCTCCACCGAGGCTTTAATGAATATTCACTCCTCAAACAGCCTGACTGCCAGACACAAAACTCTTTGAGAGGAAGTCAAACAAGTTTCCCGAGAGCAACAGGAGTCTGCACACACACACACACACACACACACACACACACACACCGTCTTGATGGCTCATTAGCTCGCTGATTGAAAAGTGTGTGAGCAAGACGGCCGACTGTTCCGTCTATTAAAATCTATTAGCGATCAATTAAACGTCAAGGTCTTGTCGCCGAGCGCTGATCAGAGAGGTCAGAGAGTAAGAACACAATGGATGAAGAGGAGACGCTAATAAGGATCTCTAATATGAATCAACTTCACCACTTCATTAACCCTCCTCTTGTCCTCAGGTCAAGGAAGGACAGGAGGAAGGACAGGAGGAAGGAAAGAAGGAAGGAAGGAAAGAAGTAAGGAGGAAAAGAGGAAGGAAGTAAGGAGAGAAGGAAGGAAGGGAGGAAGGAAGGAGGGACGGAGGAAGGACAGAAGGAAGAGAGTAAGGACGAAAAGAGGAAGGAATTTAGGAGAGAAGGAAGGAAGGGGGGAAGGAAGGACAGAAGGAAGGACAGGAGGAAGGAAGGAAAGAAGTAAGGAAGGTAGGAAGGAAAGAAGGAAGGGAGTAAGGATGAAAAGAGGAAGGAAAGAAGGAAGGAAAGAAAGGAGTAAGGAGGGAGGAAGGAAAGGAGGAAGGAAGGAAGGGAGTAAGGACGAAAAGAGGAAGGAATTTAGGAGAGAAGGAAGGAAGGGGGGAAGGAAGGAAGGAAGGGAGGAAGGAAGGAAGGGAGGGAGGAAGGGTGGAAGGATGGAGGGAAGGAGGAAGGAAGAAAGGAAGGAAGGGCGGAAGGGATTAAGGATGAAAAGAGGAAGGAATTTAGGAGAAAAGGAACGAAAGAAGGAAAGAAAGGAGTAAGGAGGGAAGGAAGGAAGGAATTTAGGCGAGAAATCAGAAAGGAAAGAAAGGAGTAAGGAAGGAAGGAAGGAAGGAAGGAAGCAAGGAAGGATGGAAGGAGGAGGGAGCAAAGAAAGACGGGAGGAGGGGAAGAAGGAAGGAAAAATGAAACAAAGACGGGGGAGAAGGAAGGAAAGAAGGAAGGAAAAAAGGAACAGTCAAAAGAGATGGGGTCAATTTGACCCGGGAGGACGCCTTTAATGAATATCATTTCCTTTGAGAGTTAGATAAAGAGAAGAGGAGGAGAGAGTCTATGAGCCATTTTAAAAAGTGACTGAAAAGAAAGTGTTGATCAGTTTTATAGACGTGGGGGGAAAAAAGCAAGTTGCAAATTGACTAAAGTACCGATGCTGCCAAAGTCATTGTTTCTTAACTAAACTTTTTAATAGCAGCTGCTGTAATGGAGCTACGTTGTCTTGTCTGTAGAAAGACAGATGACAGCAACACGAAACGAGAGTTTGCAGAAAGTTACAGAAACTAGAGGAAGAGAGTGAGAGGGTTGACAGGAAGGATATAATAGTTTAATTTACACTGAGGAAGTTCCTGGTCAAATTTAGGAGAACGTCCTCTCACTTGGTCCTCTCGACTGTCTCCATAGCTACGACCCACTGAACTCTGACCGTGGCATCACCACGGCAACGGGCCGAAAGCATAACAAAGAAACCGACTACGAGGAGGTAAACATGGAAGGAGCTGAGGTTGTTGCTGCGTTTCTGGTTTGAAGAAGGGAGGGATAAAGAAGGATAGGAGGGAGGGAGGAAGGATGGAAGAGAGGAAGGAAGGAAGGAAGGAAGGGAGGAAGAAGGAAAGAAGAAAGGAAGGAAAAGAGGGAGGGAGGAAGGAAAGGAGGATGGAAGGGAGGAAGGAAGAAGGAAGGGATAAAGACGGAAAGGAGGGAGGGAGGAAGGATGGAAGAGAGGAGGGAAGGAAGGAAGAAGGAAGGAAGGAAGGAAAGGAGGGAGGGAGGAAGGAAAGGAGGATGGAAGGATGGAAGAGAGGAAGGAAGGAAGGAAGGAAGGAAGGAAGGAAGGAAGGAAAGGAGGAAGGAAGGAAGTGCCGTTGTGGTTTTTCTCACTGTGGTTCTTGTAGTGTGTCACGTTTAAATAAGTCCCCCAGCACTTCAGTTCCCTTTTTGAAGGAAGGAAGGAAGGGAGGGAGGAAAGAAGGAAGGAAGGAAGGAAGGAAGGGAGGAGTGAAGTAGGGAGGGAGGAAGGAAGGAAGAAAGGAAGGAAGGAAGGAAGGAAGGGAGGAAGGCAGGACAGAAGGAAGGAAGAAAGGGGGATGGAGGAAGGAAAGAAGGAAGGGAGGAAAGAGAGGAAGGAAAGAAAAGGAGGGAGGAAGGACAGACCGAAGGAAGGAAGGAAGGAAGAGAAGTGTGTGTTCCTTCTTTACATCTACAGAAAGAAGGGATGAGAGGAAGTGAGGACAACAAGAGAAGATATCCTCTTTATCTCACTCTATTTATTTTTCTTTATCTATTCCCTTTCTTCTCTCCCTGTCTTCTCCTCTTTCCTTTCCTTTCCTTCTGTCTCTCCTCCTGCTGACTCAGCGTTCACGTTTCCTCCTCTTTTTTCTCTCCTCCTTTTTCCAGCTCTCCCTCTATCAGTCTTCTGTCCTCAGTATTGTTGTACGAGCTGGGCGTCTCCTCTGAGTTTAGCGTCTGCTCGTCACCGAGGCCCGAGGACAGATGAGTCATTAGTCTTCCTGTAGGTTTTTTGCTGCAGACTGAATTGCGTCTTTGTTCCTATAAATCTAATAAAGAGCCTGATTGCTTTTGCTAATCATCCTGCGTCTTCCTGCT
The DNA here is from genome assembly GCF_027409825.1 of Scomber japonicus. NCBI lineage: Eukaryota > Metazoa > Chordata > Actinopteri > Scombriformes > Scombridae > Scomber > Scomber japonicus. Next base: position 31,463,200 of record NC_070585.1, on the reverse strand, counting down.
GCTGCTTATTGCTGCCATTAATTTCTGAGATAACTGGCCCCTCTGCTGGAGCACAGAGCCACCAATAACAAGAGGAGTGTGTGTGTGTGTGTGTGTGTGTGTGTGGCGAGGAGGGGATGTCCTCAGTGTGTGTGTGAGAGAGAGAGAGAGAGAGAGAGAGAGAGTGTGAGAGAGAGAGAGAGAGAGAGAGAGAAGATCTTATTTTTCTTTGTAAAGTAGAAGAGGAAGTGCCGTCGTGGTCTTTGTCACTGTGGTTCTTGTAGTGTGTCACGTTTAAATAAGTCCCCCAGCTCTTCAGTTCCCTTTTGATCCCCACTATGATCTCAACTCAACAATACTGATTAGTTGTTTAAGGAAGGAAAGGAGGAAGAAAGGAAAGAAGGGAGGGATAAAGAAGTAAAGGAGGGAGGGAGGAAAGAAGGGAGGGATAAAGAAAGAAAGGAGGGAGGGAAGAAGGAAGAAAGGAAGGAAAGGAGGGAGGGAGGAAGGAAAGGAGGATGGAAGAGAGGAAGAAGGAAGGAAGGAAGGAAGGAGGGAGGAAGGAAGGAAAGGAGGGAGGGAGGAATGAAAGGAGGATGGACGGGAGGAGGAAGGAAGGAAGGAAAGGAGGGAGGAATGAAGTGCTGTTGTGGTTTTTGTCACTGTGGTTCTTGTAGTGTGTCACGTTTAAATAAGTCCCCCAGCTCTTCAGTTCCCTTTTGATCCCCACTATAATCTCAACTCAACAATACTGATTAGTTGTTTAAGTCATGACAAATAGTCTCATGGTAAAAGCTTCTTTGTTTTGACTGTTCCTTCTTTCCTCCCTTCCTCCCTTCCTTCCTTCCTTCTTTCCTCTCCCCTTTCTTTTTTCCGCTGTCCTTTCCTCCCTCCCTCCCTCCTACCTTCCTTCTTTCCTTCCCTCCCTCCTTCCTCCCTTCCCTCCTCCCTCCTTCTTTCCTTCCCTCCTTCCTTCTTTCCTCTCTCCTTTCTTTTTTCCGCTATCCTCCTTTCCTCCCTCCCTCCTACCTTCCTTCTTTCCTTCCCTCCTTCCTCCCTTCCTCCTTCCCTCCTCCCTCCTTCTTTCCTTCCTTCCCTCCTTCCTCCCTTCCTTCTTTCCTCTCCCCTTCCTTCCTCCCTCCTTTCCTTCCTTCTTTCCTCCCTCCTTCCTCCCTTCTTTCTTTCCTCTCCCCTTCCTTCCTCCCTCCTTTCCTTCTTCCTCCCTCCTTTCCCTTTCCTCCCTTCCTCCCTTGACTCGAGGACAACAGGAGGGTTAAGACTAATAGAAGACAATTTAACAACTTCTAAAGTTGGCCAATCTCAAATACCGAATACCTCTGAGTAAAAGTATGAAGTACTTTAATCTGAAATACTCGAATACTGACTCAATAAATATATTTAAATGTATTTAGTTACGCTGCTCTTCTCACCAGCTGTAAACTGGGTCTCAAATGTTAAATGTTAAAATTCATCAGAAGCCTTAAAGTGAACCAGACTCTGACTTATTTCCCTCCTCAGATGTAAAATCCTCTCTCATTACTAGAATCTCTGGTGAATTGAAACGTTTCAGCCTTTAGTGACCCGGCCGCTCGCTGCTCTCCGCTCATCCCTCATCCCTCGCTCCTCATCCCTCGCTCCTCGCCGCCTCGTCCAGCAGCAGGATGTCCGAGCTGAATCTCCATACAGCAGCATTTCCTTTCCTTTTCCACTCTGCTAATTAGCCGGAGTCACAGCACGACTTAGCTGTCTCCAGGCTTTTAGTTTGTTATGTTCCTCTTTTCTTTTTTTTCTTCTTCTTCTTCTTCTTCTTTCCATCTCTTCTGTGTGTGACAGTGTTTTTTATTTCTCTCTGGTTTTTTTAATGAAAGCTCTGTTTTCACCACCAAGAAGACATTTTCCACTCATCTCTTTTCTTTTTCTATACTGTCATTTTGTTTTGCTGAAGGGTTTCTCTCCCTCTCTCTCTGTCCTCTCTCTCTCCCTCTCCCTCTCTACCTCTCTCTCTCCCACCCTTCCTCCCTCCCTGCCATCCTTCCTTCCTCCCTTCATCCTTCCGCCCTCTCTCTCTCGCCCTCCCTCTCTCTCCCTCGCTCATTTTCCCTCTCCCTCTCTCTGTCTCTCTCTTTCTCCCTCTCTCTGTCTCTCTCTTTCTCCCTCTCTCTCTCTCACCCTTCCTCCCTCCCTGCCATCCCTTCCTTTCTCCCTTCTATCCTTCCTCCCTCCATCCTTTTACCCTCTCTCTCTCCTTCTCTCTCTATCCCCCTCTCTCTGTCTCCCTCTCTGTCTCTCTCTCTCCCTTTCCCTCTCTCTGTTTCTCTCTCTCTCTCTCCCCCTCCTCCCCCCTCTCTCTCTCCCTGTCTCCCCCCCTCCCCCCTCTCTCTCTTTATGATAGCTTGAATGGAAATGTATTGATCCATCCAGAACCAAAAGGAGAATTGCCACCGATGCCAAAACATAATTACACTCATGACTGTGTGGCCCTCATCATAACACAGGAAATGAAATAGTCCTTTTTAGAGCTGCGGGGAAACATCCAAACACGTCGGAATATAATTGTGCTCTATTAAAAAGCCCATTAATCTCTGGTGTATTGATCCCCCCCCCCCCCCCCCCTCGTTGCTAATGGATAGTATTGTCTCTCTGTGTGACACATCAACAAATAAAGAGGACGCGGCGGCTCACACAAACACTTAAGTTTTGAAACCTAATTGGTGACAAAGAGAGGAAGAGACGTTCGGAGCTCTTTAACACGACAGCGTCAAACACTGCCCTTTAAAACTCGACGCAGCTGAAAGTGAGAGATGAGACCCGGCAGACGAGCAGACGAAGGTAAATGTGATTCATACGATCAATATTTAGATAAATGTGTTAAAATGAGTTAAAATAACTCATTTAACCTTCCTGTCGTCCTCCCGGGTCAAATTGACCCCGTCTGTAAGGAAGGAAGGATGAAAGAATGAAAGAAGGAAGGAGGAAATAAGGAAGGACGGATGGACGAAGGAAATAAGTAAGGAAGGAATGATGAAAGAAAGAAAGAAGGAAGGAGGAAACAAGGAAGGAGGGACGGAGGAAATAAGGAAGGAAGGATGAAATAAAGAAAGAAAGAAGGAAGGAGGAAATAAGGAAGGATGGAGGGACGGAGGAAATAAGGAAGGAAGGATGAAATAAAGAAAGAAAGAAGGAAGGAGGAAATAAGGAGGGACGGAGGAAATAAGGAAGGAAGGAAGGACGGATGAAAGAAAGAAAGAAAGAAGGAAAGACGGAGGGATGGAGGAAATAATGAAGGAAGGAAGGAGGAAATAAGGAAGGAAGGAAGGATGAAAGAAAGAAAGAAGGAAGGAAGGAGGAAATAAGGAAGGAAGGATGGAGGGACGGAGGAAATAAGGAAGGAAGGAAGGATGAAATAAGGACGTTAAGTTTTGAAACCTAATTGGTGACAAAGAGAGGAAGAGAGGATCGGAGCTCTTTAACACAACAGCGTCAAACACTGCCCTTTAAAACTCGACGCAGCTGAAAGTGAGAGATGAGACCCGGCAGACGAGCAGACGAAGGTAAATGTGATTCATACGATCAATATTTAGATTAATGTGTTAAAATGAGTTAAAATAACTCATTTAACCTTCCTGTCGTCCTCCCGGGTCAAATTGACCCCGTCTGTAAGGAAGGAAGGAAGGAAGGATGAAAGAAAGAAAGAAGGAAGGAGGAAATAAGGAAGGAAGGACGGAGGAAATCAGGAAGGAAGGAAGAAAGGAAGGAAGGACTGAGGGACGGAGGAAATAAGGAAGGAAGGAAGGATGGATGAAAGAAAGAAAGAAAGAATGAAAGAAAGGAAGGAAGGAGGAAATAAGGAAGGACGGAGGGACGAAGGAAATAAGTAAGGAAGGAATGATGAAAGAAAGAAAGAAGGAAGGAGGAAATAAGGAAGGAAGGACGGATGGACGGAGGAAATAAGGAAGGAAGGATGAAATAAAGAAAGAAAGAAGGAAGGAGGAAATAAGGAAGGATGGAGGGACGGAATAAGGAAGGAAGGATGAAATAAAGAAAGAAAGAAGGAAGGAGGAAATAAGGAGGGACGGAGGAAATAAGGAAGGAAGGAAGGACGGATGAAAGAAAGAAAGAAAGAAGGAAAGACGGAGGGATGGAGGAAATAATGAAGGAAGGAAGGAGGAAATAAGGAAGGAAGGAAGGATGAAAGAAAGAAAGAAGGAAGGAAGGAGGAAATAAGGAAGGAAGGATGGAGGGACGGAGGAAATAAGGAAGGAAGGAAGGATGAAATAAGGACGTTAAGTTTTGAAACCTAATTGGTGACAAAGAGACGTTGGGAGCTCTTTAACACGACAGCGTCAAACACTGCCCTTTAAAACTCGACGCAGCTGAAAGTGAGAGATGAGACCCGGCAGACGAGCAGACGCAGGTAAATGTGTTTCATACGATCAATATTTAGATTAATGAGTTAAAATGAGTTAAAATAACTCATTTAACCTTCCTGTCGTCCTCCCGGGTCAAATTGACCCTGTCTGTTTTGACTGTTCCTTCCTTCCTTCCTTCCATCCTTTCTTCTTTCCTTCCCTCCTTCCTTTCCTTCTGTCCTTCTTTCCATCCTTCCCTCCTTCCTTCCTTTCCTCCTGTCCTTCCTTCCTTCTGTCCTTCCTCCCTTCCTGCTTCCTTCCTCTTTCCCTCCCTCCTTCCTTCCTCCCTACTTTCCTTCCTTCCTTCCTCCTACCTTCCTTCCTCCCTACTTTCCTTCCTTCCTTCCATCCTCCTCCTTCCTCCCTCCCCTCCTTCTGTCCTTCTTTGCTCCCTACTTCCTTTCTTCCTTCTTCCCTTTCCTTCCTCCCTTCCTTTTGTCCTTCTTTCCATCCCTCCTTCTGTCTTTCCTTCTGTCCTTCCTTCCCTCCCTCCCCCCTACCTTCCTTCTTCCTCCCCTCCTAACTTCCTCCTCCCTCCTTTCCTTCCTTCTCCCTCCCTCCTTCCTTCCTTCCTTCCTTCCTTCCTTCCTTGACTCGAGGACAACAGGAGGGTTAATAGCGTTACATCGATTGAGTCTACTGAGGAATAAATCAATCAAGTCAAGAAACAATAGAAATGTACATTATATATTGAGTTCATGACCTCAGTTACTTTACATATAATCAATTAAAATGTTACTTTACATATAATCAATTAAAATGTTACTTTACATATAATCAATTAAAACATGTTGTATTAAATTTCACTTACAAAAAGCATTACCTGTCACCTTTATGTTATTGATGTGACAAACAGCACAATACAACCTGTTACAGGCAGCTGGTTGATTGAAAGTTAACCTACAGCAGCTATAACATTACTTAGTGCTCGGCGATATGGACAAAATCAAATATCACAACATTTCAGACCAAATAGCTCGATATCGATATGAAATCTGTGATATAATAATCATCAGTAATGTGGATATAATGATAAAGTGGGTAAAAGATAAATAACAGAACAGCTAGAACAGTCTGGTACGTTCAGAAGATTATATATTTTACTGTAATGCAGCATTTAAAAGCAGGAAAAGTCACAACTATGATGACATATCGCGATATTACGATATCCAAAATCTAAGACGATATCTAGTCTCATATCACGATATCGAAATACTTGCAACATATTGCCCAGCCCTAACATTACTACAGTATTACTAACTGAGATGAGACTATGTTCATAATATAATCCTTCCTTCCTTCCTCCCTTCCTTCTCTCCTTATTTCTTTCCTCTTTCCCTCCTCCCTCCCTCCCTTCTCTCCTTAATTCCTTCCTCTTTTCGTCCTTACTCCTTTCCTTCCTTCCTTCCTTAATTCCTTCCTCCTTTCGTCCATACTCCTTTCCTCCCTTCCTTCCTTCCTTCTCTCCTTACTTCCTTTCTCTTTCTCTCCCTCCCTCCTTCCTTCCTCCCTTCTCTCCTTAATTCCTTCCTCTTTCCCTCCTTCCTTCCTCCCTTCTCTCCTTAATTCCTTCCTCTTTTCGTCCTTACTCCTTTCCTTCCTTCCTTCCTTAATTCCTTCCTCCTTTCGTCCATACTCCTTTCCTCCCTTCCTTCCTTCCTTCTCTCCTTACTTCCTTTCTCTTTCTCTCCCTCCCTCCTTCCTTCCTCCCTTCTCTCCTTAATTCCTTCCTCTTTTCGTCCTTACTCCTTTCCTTCCTTCCTTCCTTAATTCCTTCCTCTTTTCATCCTTACTCCTTCCTTCCTTCCTTCTTTCCTTCCTTCCTCCCTTCTCTCCTTATTTCCTTCCTCTATTCGTCCTTACTCCTTTCCTTCCTTTATTCTCTCCTTACTTCCTTCCTCTTTACCTCCCTCCCTCGTTCCTTCCTCCTGCCTTCCTTCCTTCCTTCCTTCCTTCCTTCCTTGACCCGAGGACAACAGGAGGGTTAAGTGCAAATTTTCCCCTCAAATGAAAACTTAAATTAACCCATCATTGGTTTGATTTGCATCTCTGTGCATCCTTTATATTAAACATTATTACTGAATACATATAAAACATTTCATTCCTTATAAAACATTTGCAGAGCAGATTCTTCTAAAGCGTTTTAAATCCCATATTTACTAGTTTTCATTCCTCCTCTCTGCCTTTGACGGCTCATTGTTGCGTCTCTTTGAGCTTTTCAGCCACCTGTCGATTTATATAATAGTCTGATACCAACGACACATTCAAAACGGAGACGCACACTTTAAAAAAAAAAACCTGCTCTATTGTGTTACTCAGAGGTCAGAAACTTCACAATCTGAACCTCGCCGACGGTTAATAAGCACTTAAGAGTTTTTATTCTATTTCCACCAGCTCTCGTCTGGCCTTGAGTCGAGATGACAGTCGTAATTCTTGAGCTTTCAGTCGTATTCTGAGTGAATATGAAGCATTTCTAACATAGCGGTCATACTAACACACAGTGGCACGCATTATGGAGTGGAGTGGTTTGATAAAGATTAATGTTGGCTGTAATTTAAATCAAGTGGTGTCAAACTCATTTCAGTTCAAGGGCCACATACAGTCCAATCTGATCTCCTGTGATAATAAATATATATATATATGTAGTATACATTTACTATAATAAACTATCTATTCATTTCCAGAGTCTGAACCCCCCTGTTGTCCTTGAGTCAGGGAAGGAAGAAAAGATGGAAGGAAGGCTGAAAGGAAAGAAGGAAGGAAGGAAGAAAAAAGGAAAGAAGGAAGGAAAGATGGATGGAAGGAAGGATGGGGGGAAGGAAGGAAGGGAGGAAGAAAGAAGGAAGGAAGGAAGGAAAGGCGGAAGGAAGGAAGGAAGGATGAAAGGATGGAAGGAAGGATGGAAGGGAGGAAGAAAGAAGGAAAGAAGGATGGAAGGAAAGAAGGAAGGCAGGAAAGGACTGAATGAAGCAAGGAAAGGAGGAAGGAAGGATAGGAGGAAAAAAGGAGGAAGGAAGGATGGGGGGAAGGAAAGAAGGAAGGAAGGAAGGAAGGAAGGAAGGAAGGAAGGAAGGAAGGAAAGAATGATGGAAGGGAGGAAGAAAGAAGGAATGGAGGAAGGAAGGGAGGAAAGAGGGAAGGAAGGAGGGAGGAAGGAAGGAAAGGAGAAAGGAAGGAAAGGAGGAAGGAAGGAAGGTAGGAGGGAGGAAAGGAAGAGAGAAGAAGGAAGGAAAGAAGGAAGGAATGATGGAAGGCAGGAAGGAAGGAAAGAAAGAAGGAACACTCAAAACAGACGGGGGCAATTTGACCCGGGAGGACGACAGGAAGGTTAAATACGATCGGGAGGCTGCACGGGTTGTTTTATTTTGAAACACGGAAGTTTTATTATGCCGACTCTGTGATTCTGTGCAGATTGATAGCCGCTGCTAGACGTTCCCGGTGAACGCGCCGCTGACGGACCTGGTGGAAATTGGGCTTTACTGCAGCTCAGAACTGAAGTCATTCATTTCAGTCTAGTCCTGCTCAGTGAGAAAAGTGACTATATATATATATATATATATATATATATATATATACTGTTATTTTTATTTTTTCGTTTTCTATCTCCTCCTTTCCTCGTTTCCTTTCCTCGATCCTCCTTTCTTTTCCTATCTTCTTTCTTCATAACCTCATTCTTTCTTTACTACCTTGTCTCCTTTTCTACATCCACCTTTCCTTCCTTCATCTTCACAAATATCACACCACAGACTCCCTGAACCTTTCCTCTCCCTTCCTCCTCTTTTTCTTTTCTTCCTCTTCATGTCTGCCTCCTATTTTTCTTTTCCTAACCCCTGAAATACATCGTGAAAGAGAGAAAACACTCATCTAGAGTTCTTCTCCCCTGTTAAAATGTTTTAATGCACACATTACAGAGTGTTTATAGTGGATATGTTTGAATGATGATATGATGTCAGGGGGTCAGCAGGGGTCAGCAGGGGTCAGTGCATTATTACTAATTAGCAAATCATAGCCGCTTCAGGTGGGACATTAAACGCTGCATTAGTTTGTGGTCGTAGGTGGACGTCCAGAGTAGGAAATGTGTCATGATTGACCTCCGAGCTCAGCGCAGGGTAACAACTCTAACACACACACTCCCAAATCAAACTAAAAAAAAGCTTACAGTGGTACAAACCTTAATGTGTTCACTCACTCACTGACTGTGTGGGCGGCCATGTTTTTTTTTTTTAAAGAAGTTAAAGTGTTGTTTTCCTCATCAGAAGAAGAAGAATTCAACTTTAAATTTAAATGGTGATCTCATTGCTGCACAAGTGGGCGGAAACTAAACAACAACCTCTCCGTATACCTTCACTTCTTTCTCTTCTTTCTCTTTTTTATTATTTAAATCAAGTGGTGTCAAACTCATTTTAGTTCAAGGGCCACATACAGTCCAATCTGATCTCCTGTGATAATATATATAATATATGTAGTATACATTTACTATAATAAACAGGAAGGATGAAAGGATGGAAGGAAGGAAAGAAGGAAGGGAGGAAAAGGAGGAAGGAAGGAAGGAAGGAATGATGGAAGGGAGGAAGAAGGAAAGAAAGGAGGAAGGATGAAAGAATGGAAGGAAGGAAGGAAAGGAGGAAGGAAGGAAGGAAGGAATGATGGAAGGGAGGAAGAAGGAAGGAAAGGAGGAAGGATGAAAGGATGGAAGGAAGGAAGAAGGAAGGAAAAGAGGAAGGATGAAAGGATGGAAGGAAGGAAGGAAGGAAAGAAGGAAGGAAGGAAAGAAGGAATGATGGAAGGGAGGAAGAAGGAAGGAAAGGAGGAAGGATGAAAGGATGGAAGGAAGGAAGAAGGAAGGAAAAGAGGAAGGATGAAAGGATGAAAAGAAGGAAGGAAGGAAAGAAGGAAGGAAGGAAAGAAGGAAGGATGAAAGGATGGAAGGGAGGAAGAAGGAAGGAAAAGAGGAAGGACGAAAGGAAGGAAGGAAGGAAGGAAAGATGAAAGGATGGAAGGAATGATGGAAGGGAGGAAGAAGGAAGGAAAAGAGGAAGGACGAAAGGATGGAAGGAAGGAAGGAAGGAAAGAAGGAAGGAAGGAAAGAAGGAAGGATGAAAGGAAGGAAGGATGAAAGGATGGAAGGGAGGAAGAAGGAAGGAAAAGAGGAAGGAAGGAAGGAAAGAAGGAAGGAAGGAAAGAAGGAAGGATGAAAGGAAGGAAGGATGAAAGGATGGAAGGGAGGAAGAAGGAATGAAAAGAGGAAGGATGAAAGGATGGAAGGAAGGAAAGAAGGAAGGAAGGACGGAAGAAAAGGAGGAAGGATGAAAGGATGGAAGGAAGGAAGGAAGGAGGTAAGGAAGGAAAGGAGGGAGGGAGGAAAGAAGGAGAGAAGGAGGAAGGAAGGACAGACAGAAGGAAAGAATGAAGGAACAGTCAAAACAGACAGGGTCATCTTTCTTTCCTGTCTTACATCCTCCTTTCTTTTCCTATCTTCTTTGACTACATCCTCCTTTCTTCCTAACCTCATTCTTTCTTTTCTACCTTGTCTCCTTTTCTACATCTACCTTTCCTTCCTCCATCCTTTTTCTTTTCCTAACCCAACCTGGTTCCTTTGTTTTCTTACCTTCTCTCCATCGTTTTCTTCCCATACTTTGCTTTTTCCTCATTTTACTCCCTACATTTTCTATCTCCTTCTTTCAATCCTACCTCCTCCTTTCTTTCCTCACCTGTCTCCTCATTCCCTTCCATGTTTCTATCTTTCTTTCCTTTTGCTTCTTCATCCCTTTCTTCTCAAACCTCTTCACCACACAGTTGTGTTTTTCGAGTGTTAGCAATTCATCTCCTCGTCTGTCACCTTCCGCTGGAACGAGGAGGAAGTCGGAGTTGAACGTCGCCTGTCATATTTCCTGCTCTCTCCGTCTCTCTGCAGGTTGTCGTGGCGACGTGACGGTCGTCATCAATACCAATCTCCGCTCAGACAGCCCAAAATTCTCAGTTATGTCTCCTCTCTGCTCTGGTATTTTATTTTTATTTGATGGCAATTAAAAAAACAATAAGTTATCAAGGTAAATGGATGTCTGATGTCATGTTTTAGTGATATGAATATATATTTGGAAAGAGGTATGGAAGGAGGAGGGAAAGAGGTATGGAAGGAGGAGGGAAAGAGGTATGGAAGGAGGAGGGAAAGAGGTATGGAAGGAGGAGGGAACAAAGAAAAGGGAAGGAAGGAAGGAAGAAGGAAAGGAGTAAGGAAGGAAGGAAGGAAGGAAGGAAGGAAGGAAGGAAGGAAATTAGTAAGGAGGGAGCGAGGAAAAGAGGAAGGAATGAAGGAAGGAAGGAAGGATGGAAGGATTGAGGAAGGAGGTATGGAAGGAGGAGGGAACAAAGAAAAGGGAAGGAAGGAAGGAAGAAGGAAAGGAGTAAGGAGGGAGGAAGGGAGGAAGGAAAGGAGGAAGGAAGGAAGGAAGGAAGGAAGGAAGGAAGGAAGGAAGGAAATGAGTAAGGAGGGAGGGAGGAAAAGAGGAAGGAAGGAAGGATGGAAGGAAGTGAGGAAGGAGGTATGGAAGGAGGAGGGAGCAAAGAAAGAAGGAAGGAAGGAAGGAAGGAAAGGAGTAAGGAGGGAGGGAGGAAGGAAGGAAGGAAGGAAGGAAGGAAGGAAGGAAATGAGTAAGGAGGGAGGGAGGAAAAGAGGAAGGAAGGAAGGATGAAGGATGCAAGGAAGTGAGGAAGGAGGTATGGAAGGAGGAGGGAGCAAAGAAAGAAGGAAGGTGGGAGGGAGGAAGGAAGGAAGGAAGGAAATGAGTAAGGAGGGAGGGAGGAAAAGAGGAAGGAAGGAAGGAAGGAAGGAAGGAAGGAAAGAGGTATGGAAGGTCTCCTCTCTGCTCTGGTATTTTATTTTTATTTGAGGGCAATTAAAAAAACAATAAGTTATCAAGGTAAATGGATAAAGTCCAAAGTTTCTATGACCCTCGAGCACGCTAACGGTCTGATATAATGGAGGTTACCGTGGAGATATGATCGCCATCTGTCTTTTCTAAACACTTTCACATTGTTTTGTCTCCTTTCACGAGAAGAAATTCAATTAAAATGATATAACTCAGACGAAGGACAAAGCTCTCCATCCTCCATCCTCCATCCTCCTCCTCCTGCTCTTATCTACCTTCTCATTTCTTTCCCTTTCACCATTTTTCATTTTTCATTTTTCACCTGACATTTTTTTCCTCCTTTAAAAAACTTCCCAATGTTGGTTTAACCTTTTCAGCCGACTGTACACACAGCTCTGAAACTTTTAAACCTTTTCTTCCTAATATTCTGTCTTTCTAGTCTTTTCTACCATTATCCTTTGCCTTCTGTACCTCCATCTTTATCCCACTACCTCCTCCTTTTTCTTTCTTTCCAAAAAGCTACCTTTTCATTTCTCTCCACTTTGACAAACTTTTAAAAAACTTTGAGTGGACTTATTGTCTTCTTTTTCATCCACTTCTAGACCTACTGGACCGCTGAACCACATATATTCATCTTATTGTATTCAGTTAACGGAGGAGATCAAAGACTGTCAGCCATTTGTTTGCATTGGAGCCAATTTGAAGCCTGGAGTTTCTTCTCACGGTTGGCTCCATTTTTTTTAAAATTTGGAGCCAGTAGCTTCCAAATTAGGAGTGCAGGGATGTTGCCTTTCACACTCTGAAAACACTGTAATGCTAATGCTAGTTGACTTGAAACACAGAGGTGGAGTAGTGCAGACTTGTGCTAACATAAGCTATCTAAGCTAACTAGCCTTTTAAAAAACTTTGAGTGGACTTATCTTCTTTTTCACCCACTTCTAGACCTACCGGACCCCTGAACCACAGATATTCATCTTCTTATATACAGTTTATGGAAGAGATCGTAGACTGTGCATAAAGACGGACGTAGCACAGTGTGACATCAGCCATTTGTTTGCACTGGAGCCAATTTGAAGCCTGGAGTTGCTTCTTACGGTTGGCTCCATCTTTTTTTAATTTGGAGCCAGTAGCTTCCAAATTAGGAGTGCAGGGATGTCGCCTTTCACACTCTGAAAACACTGTAATGCTAATGCTAGTTGACTTGAAACACAGAGGTGGAGTGGTGCAGACTTGTGCTAACATAAGCTAACTACTACAGCAGGTGTCATTATCAAATGAAGCTAGGGAGAGCCAGCTGTCAATCAACGCCTTTTAAAAAACTTTGAGTGGACTTATCTTCTTTTTCACCCACTTCTAGACCTACTGGACCCCAGAACCACAGATATTCATCTTCTTATATACAGTTTACAGAGGAGATCATAGACTGTATATAAAGATGGATGTAGCACAGTGTGAAGTCAGCCATTTGTTTGCATTGGAGCCAATTTGAAGCCTGGAGTTGCTTCTTACGGTTGGCTCCATCTTTTTTTAATTTGGAGCCAGTAGCTTCCAAATTAGGAGTGCAGGGATGTTGCCTTTCACACTCTGAAAACACTGTAATGCTAATGCTAGTTGATTTGAAACAGTGGTGGAGTGGTGAAGACTTGTGCTAACATAAGCTAACTACTAAGCTAGGGAGAGCAACAGGTAAGCGAGTTGTCAATCAACGTCCACATGCTGCTATAAGTCTTCAAATCTTATTAATGGAGCAATAATTTCCCAAATTCTCACCACCACGCTTATTAGATGGCCTGAATTTAGCAATTGAGACCTTATCGACTTAGTATTTCACGATAGAAGTTAAAATTTTTTGAATGGGAGTCTATTGGAGTGTTTGGAAGAGGACTTTTTGGAGCCAGCCCCTAGTGGCCGTCAATGGTATTGCAATTTTGGGACTATATTTTTTATTAAATTTAGTTCACACAGCAACGTAAATGTGTCAGAGTTTGGCTAAGAGGCTAATTAACATCTGTAGTCCTCTTCTTCCACATAAGCTTCAATTTCAAGCTGCTCTTTCCACTTAGAGGAAACAGAGACGATCCTTTTTCTGGATGTGGTGTCTAAAACCACACCCACGCTCACTCCTGGCCCCCCCCCCCCCTCCCCTAAAACCACCCAGCGTGAGCAGCCAGAGACACCACATTAACCACTGAGCCACTGCTCCTCTCTGCTGTTTGAATAAATGAGAACAAACACTGATCTGAAGGGAACGCCTTCAGCCTATTTAACATTCGCATCATTTGAAAAATTACAGTAGGGAGTGAACTGTAATCTCCAGAACAAACTGGACTCCCTTCCAGTTTCCATCCCCTCCCTCCTCCCTCCTCCCTCCCTCCTCCCTCCTTCCTCGTCTTCTTCTCGGTGTAACATTAGCCTGTGTAGCTGTCTGCTCTGATATATTATTGCAGCAGTCAGTCGGGCCGGCTGCTGGTCGGGGCTTCCCCTGACTGATTCTTTATGCCGACCAAACAGCATCTAATCTTGGCGGGAGTGCAGCGGGGCTCCTCATCAGGCCGACAGCGGCTGTAAACAATGCAGATTGATTACCATCCACGGTGCATTTCATCCCGCTCCTGCAGGACTCACAGCCTCTTAACGTGTGTGTGTGTGTGTGTGTTGTTTTACTGTCATGTTGCACTATAACACAATCCTGTCATTAAGAAGAAGATAGCATGTTTTCTATTAAGTTTTTTCTTTTTTTTTTTTTCCTAGGATGGCAGTGATAAGAGAAGAGAGCTCTCCTTTGACCAAGCCTCTTATCACAGAGGCCCGCTGTAATTCCATTAACAGCAAACTCAACAACATCTTCTTTTTTTTTTTTTTTTTTGGAGTAGCGTGACAAACCCCGTCCCAGTGGCCGACCCGAGCGACGGCGCGGTAATAACAAATCTGGATTTAATTTGTCCGCCCGCTGCAATATCTCTCTGAGAGGAGGAGGGAGGACGGAGGGAGGAGGGAGGGAGGAGGGAGGAGGCCCGACGGGGGAGCAGCAACCATGAGGGCCTCTAATGTGATGCTTCACTCCTCGAGACGCTAATGCAGGAAGTTGGGTGGACGCTGGGTGAAAGTGACACTAATTCATGACCAGTTGCAGTCTCAGAGCACTTAGACTGCCGCAGGAAGCTGTTTTAAACGCTCCCGAACCCTTTACTCCACCTCCCGAGGCTGCATTTTTTAATCCTTTCCAACATCGCCTCCCTCCGAGCCGGATTCCAGCGACGCGTTAAGGGGCCGACGGATGTGACCGGTGCTCTGATCCCGATATTTGTATCAGTGAATCTGTATCGGCTCACACTTCCTGCTGCAGCAGATTAGATAAGAGAAGAGAGCCACGTTTAGTTTCAGCCTGCGGGAGGGGATTCATCTCCAATTTACGGCCGGACTTGAACGCATCATGAACACAAAGTGACATAAAGACTCATCTATGTCTTTTGTAATACAACGAAAAGCAGGGGTATCAAACATGCGGCCCGTGGGCCAGAACCGGCCTGCTGAGGGGAGCAATCCGGCCCACTTTCCTTCCTGTGTTCTTTTCCTTCCTTACATCTGTCCTTCCTTCCTTCCTTCTTTCTTCCCTTTTTCTACCCTACCTTCCTTTCTTCCCTCCCTCCTTTCTTTCCTCCCTCCTTCCTTTCCTTCCTTCCTTTTTTCTACCCTACCTTCCTTTTTTCCTCTTTTCCTTCCTTCCATCTTTCTTCCCTCCCTCCCTCCTTCCTTCCTTCCTTCTTTCCTTCTTTCCATCTGTCCTTCCTTCATTTCTTCCTTCCTCCCTTCCTTCCTTTCTTCTTTCTTCCCTCCCTCCTTTCTTTCTTTCCTCCCTCCCTCCTTCCTTTCTTCCCTTTTTCTACTCTACCTTTTTTCCTCTTTTCCTTCCTTCCATCTTTTTTCCCTCCCTCCTTTCTTTCCTCCTTCCCTCCCTCCCTCCCTCCTTCCTTCCTTCCTTCCTTCTTTCCGTCTGTCCTTCCTTCCTTCCTTCCTTCCATCTGTCTCTCCGTCCTTCACTGTCTGTCTTTCCTACCTTCCTACCTTTCCTACCTTGATTAACAAGCTGACATTTGACCTTTCCTCCTCTTCTTCCTAATCCCATTCTTCATTTTCTTCTACCTCCTTTCCTACTTCCTATCCTTCACTCTCTCCCTTTTACTGCTTCCTGCTTTCATTTATACATTTTTCTTTCCTTCTTTTTCTTTAATTTCCATTTTCTTCTAAATTCCAAATCCTCCCTTCTTTCTCTACCATTTTCTTTTCTACCTCCTTCCTTCTCATCCTACCTCTTTCTCTTGTTTCCTACTCCCTCCTTTCCTTGCCTTTTTCCTTGTCTTTGCTACTTCTTATCGTAATTTTCTACTTTCCAATAATTGTCTCCTTTGTCTTTAATTTCCATTTTCCTTTTCTTCCCTTTCCTACTTCCTCTTTTGTTTTCCTTAATTTTTCCTTCTTCTTCCTCTCCCTTCGTTTGCTACCTGTTTTCTACCTCCTTTTTCAGTTTACTTCTTCCTCCTTTCCTTTTTAGAATTGCTTTCCTCTTTTTTCTTTTCCTAAACATTTTTCTTTTGTCTTTCTTCCTTCTACCTCTAATTTTATTTCCCTATCTTTCTCTTTCCTCGTCCTCTTTTCATCTCTTTCTCGTTTCTTGTCTTATTTCCTATCTCCTTCCTCTCCTTCCCCTTTTCTTGAACACTCCCACCTTTCATTTTCTACCATTTCCTCTCCTCACATATTCTTGTTTCCTACCTTTTATTTTTTACTATTTTCTTTAACTCTCTTCTTCCTCTTTTCTTACTTCTTTACTACCTCATCATTTATTTGCTCCTCCTATTTTAATGCCAACTAATTTACTTCCTTTCCTTGAATTCCTACCTCCCTCTCCTATGTTTTTCCTACCTTCCTACTTTGCCTAAATTTTGTCCATCAGCTCTTTTTTAAGAATTATATCCATATAAAGAGTCGAATGTGTCTCATTAGTTTTTGTAATAAAAATCTATTAATTATGATTTTTTTTTCTTTTGATAAAATTAATCTCTTTGTCTCTTTGTTATTGGCTCCATTAATCTGACTCCAAAGTTTTGCATCTTCTTGATGTTTATTTTTAATTAGCTCTTCTAATTATTTGCTTTTCATCTGTTGCTATCGGTTGTCATTTAAATGCAGACTCCTCGTGTCAAAATGTTCCTCCTCATTTAAGACTCACACCCCGAGTGAGAACGACTGCAGTCAAAATTCATCTTTAACCTTCCTGTTGTTCGTCCTCCCGGGTCTAATTAACTCTGTCTGTTTTTACTGTTCCTTCTTTCCTTCCTTCCTCCCTTCCTTCCTTCCTCCATCCTTTCTTTCCTTCTTCCTCCCTCCTTTCCTTCCTTCTTCCTTTCCTTCCTTCTCTCTTTCTTTCCTCCCCCACCTTCTTCCCTTCCTTCTTCCCTTCCTCCCTCCCTCCCTTCTTTACTTTCCTCCCTTCCTTCTTTCCTTCCTTCTTCCTCTTTTCCTTCCTCCCTCCCTTCCTTCTTTACTTTCCTCCCTTCCTTCCTTCCTTTCCTCCCTCCCTTCCTCTCTCCTCCCTTCCTTCCTTTCCTCCCTCCCTTCCTCTCTCCTTTCCTCCCTTCCTCCCTTCCTTCTTTCCTTTCCCTCCTTCTTCCTCCCTCCTTTCCTTCCTTCCTTCTTTCCTTCCTCCCTCCCTCCCTTCTTTACTTTCCTCCCTTCCTTCTTCCTCTTTTCCTTCCTCCCTCCTTCCTTCCTTTCCTTCCTTCCTTCCTTCATTCCTCCCTCTTTTTCTTCCTTCCTTCTTTCCTCCCTCCTTTCCTTCCTTCTTTCCTTCCTTTCTTCCTCCCTCCTTTCCTTCCTTTCTCCGTCCTTCTCCCTTTCTTACCTCCCTTCCTTCTTTCCTTCCTTCCGCTCGTCCTCTTTCCCTTTCTGCCTCCCTCCTACCGTCCTTCCTTCCTTCCTTCTTTCCTTTCCTTTCCTCCCTTCCTTCCTCCCTCTCTCCTTTCCTCCCTTCCTTCCTCCCTCCCTTCCTCTCTCCTTTCCTCCCTTCCTTCTTTCCTTTCCTTCCTTCTTCCTCCCTCCTTTCCTTCCTTCTTCCTTCCTCCTTCCCTTCCTTCTTCCTCCCTCCCTTCCTTCTTCCTCCCTCCTTCCCTGCCTTCCTTCATTCCTCCTTTCCTTCCTTTCCTTTCCTTCCTTCTTCCTCCCTTCCTTCTTTGACTCGAGGACAATAAACCCAGACTCAACGTTTAGGCTCATTTGGTGACTTGAACATGACACTGTGAAGAAGGCGGTGAAGAGATATCGGTCTTCACGCTGATGAGATGAACTGTCTTTTGTCTTTTTCAGAGAGAGAGAGAGAGAGAGAGAGAGAGAGAGAGAGAGAGAGAGAGAGAGAGAGAGAGGGGTAGAGAGAGGTAGAGAGAGAGAGAGAGAGAGAGAGAGAGAGAGAGAGAGAGAGAGAGAGAGAGAGAGAGAGAGAGAGAGAGAGAGAGAGTCTCCGTGGGAGCAACAGGAAGCAACAATTGTTCAGCTGTTGGGAGAGAAGACAGTTTGACAGCAACATGCGATGATGTGATGTCAGTCTGTCAATCCAGCAGACAGACACATGTCAGTAGAGACGCTGACGAGGGTCAAAAAAGAAGAAGAAGAAGAAGAAGAAGAAACAGGAAGTGACATTTCTTCCTGTAAATCAGTGTTTTAGCTCAATATACCGAAAAATAGAACACATCTCCAATAATTTAGAAAATCGTTAAATCACTTTGGGTCATTTTTAACCCTGTCTGTCCTTCCTCCCTACCTTCCTTCCTTCCTCCCTTCTTTCCTCTGTCCTTCTTTCCTCTCTCCTCCTTCCCTCCTACCATCCTTTCTTCCTTTCCTTTCCTTTCCTTTCCTCCCTTCCTTCCTCCCTCCTTTCCTTCCCCCCTTCCTTCCGTCTTCCCTCCCTCCCTTCCTTCTTTCTTTCCTTTCCTCCCTTCCTTCCTCTCTCCTTTCCTCACTTCCTTCCTTCCTCATTTCCTTCCTTCTTCCCTCCCTTCCATCGTTCCTTCTTCCTCCCTTCCTTCCTTGACTCGAGGACAACAGGAGGGTTAAAGAGTAAATATAATAATATAAACAGCAACATGCGATGATGTGATGTCAGTCTGTCAATCCACCAGAGAGACACATGTCAGTAGAGACGCTGACGAGGGTCCAAGAAGAAGAAGAAGAAGAAGAGACAGGAAGTGACAGGAAGTGACATTTCTTCCTGTAAATCAGTGTTTTAGCTCAATACACCGAACAATAGAACACATCTCCAATAATTTAGATAATCGTTAAATCGCTTTGGGTCATTTTTAACCTTTGGGTCGTTCTTGACCCCGTCTGTCCGCCCTTCCTTCCTTCCTTCCTTCCTTCTTTCCTCTGTCCTTAACTTTCCTCCCTTCCTTTCCCTTTCTCCTCCCTCCTTCCTTCCATCTTTCCTCCCTCCCTTCTTTCTTTCCTTCCTTCCTTCCTTCTCTCTTTCTTTCCTCCTCCCTACCTTCCTTCCTTCCTTCCTTCTTTCCTTTCCTCCCTTCCTCTTTCCCTTTCTGCCTCCCTCCCTCCTTCCATCTTTCCTCCCTCCCTCCTACCATCCTTCCCTTCCTTAAGATAAGAAAATATTCTAATATACTGTAGCGCATCACTTTGAGAACAGTTACCTTCCTTCCTTCCTTCTTTCCTACCTTCCTTCCTTCCCTGTTTCTTTCCTCCTCCCTACCTTCCTTCTGTCTTTTCCTTTCCTCTCTTCCTCTTTCCCTTTCTGCCTTCCTCCCTCCTTCCATCTTTCATCCCTCCCTCCTACCATCCTTCCTTCCTTCCTTCTTTCCTTTCCTCCCTTCCTCTTTCTCTTTCTGCCTTCCTCCCCCCTTCCATCTTTCCTCCCTCCCTCCTACCGTCCTTCCTTCCTTCCTTTTATGTTTCTTTCCTCCTCCCTACCTTCCTCCCTTCCTTCTTTCTTTCCTTCCTCTCTCCTTCCCTCCCTCCTTCCATCTTTCCTCCCTCCCTCCTACCATCCTACCTTCCTCCCTTCCATCTTTCATCCCTACCTCCTTCCATCTTTCCTCCCTCCCTCCTACCGTCCTTCCTCTCTCCTTTCCTCCCTCCCTTCCTCCCTCCCTTCTTTCTTTCCTTTCCTTTCCTCCCTTCCTTCCTCCTTTCCTTCCTCCCTTCTTTCTTTCCTTTCCTCTCTTAAATATGAATATTTTCTGGTGTTTTAAGTTTTCTATGATAAAAAAAATTGATCTGACAAAACAAAACAAGACATTTCAAGTTGCATTTTGAACTTTTGTCACCTTTTTCTGACTTTTTATACAAACTGACTAAACAATTAAACTAGAAATGAATCAGATCTGACAGATTCACTGCAAATGAAAACACTAACACACTGTACTGCATCACTTTTTATGTGTTTATGCTTTGACAGCTTCAGTTAAAAAAATAAAATAAAAAAAAGTCTGAATTGTGTGCCATGAAAGCTCAAAGTCAGATGACGATAAAGAGAAACAGAGGTTTGCTCAGGTGTGTGTGTGTGTGTGTGTGTGTGTGTGTGTGTGTGTATGTGTGTGTGTATTGATTTATTCATATATTTGTGTGTGTGTGTGTGTGTGTGTGTGTGTGTGTGTGTGAGAGAGACAGTTGGCACGCCACCTTTCCCCGAGAGGATTTCCCCTGAGCGAACAGATCTGACAGGAGTGTGTGTGTGTGTGTGTGTGTGTGTGTGTGTGTGTGTGTGTGTGTGTGTGTGTGTGTGTGTGTGTGTGTGTGTGTGTGTGTGTGTGTGTGTAGGTGAGGACTCTTCTTCCTCTATCTCTTTTCTTACATTTGGAAGCATTTAAAGAGGCCGATGTCACACTTTTTGTAGTGTAATGCTATTTATTGTATGTTATGACAGCTGTTAAACGTCGTCAAAGCCCCAAAACTTAACAGCTTTAACCTGCTCTGAATGCTTATCTGTTTGTTGGTTGCTAAGGTGGTTGCTAAGGTTATCCCATATAGGTTATTCACGTTCATATTTGCATTTCAAGTGTTTTTTAATAGAGCATGTTGGAATATATGTACAGCATATACATATGTGTGTGGGTGTAGAGTATAGGTCATAGTGCACTTGCTTTTTACAAATTCAAAAAAGTTGATATAAAATGTGAAATGCAAAATACAAAGAAAGAAAAAAATAGTTAAGAATAAAAATAAATAAAGAATAATATTAATAAATAATAATAATAAACAAATAATAATACATAAATAATAATACATAAATAAATAAATTAATAAATAATAATAATGAATAAATAATAATATAATAAATAATAATGAATAATAATAAATAAATAAATAATAATATATAAATAAATAATAATGATAATAAATAATAATAAATAAATAAATTAATAAATAATAATAAATAAATAATAATGATAATAAATAAATACATAAATAAAATAAACAAATAAATAAGTAAATAAAGAAATAGAATAAAATCAATAAATAAAAATAAAGAAATAAAGATACACAGACAGCCCCCCCCCCCCCACAGTCTTACTCTTCCGTCTGTTTACTACTTTGTTATTCACATTATTCATATTTAAGATGTGATTGGTCTATAACTTGTACAAATGTGTTAAAAAGTTGACATTTGGAGTAAAAGAAGGAAAGGACTTAAAGAGACAGGAGCTAAAACGACTTATTTCAGACAGAGGCTGAACTGAGGAGCTGCATAAAGGACCAGTAGAAGATAAATAAGGAGGTTTTTTTTTTTTTAGCTTTAAATCATGAAAAAAATATTCCAGCAGAGCTCCAGAATATAAACATCAACCCTGGAAAGGTGCAACATGTCAGTGAGGTTGCTCACAAGTACAGAGCACGACTGTGTGTGTGTGTGTGTGTGTGTGTGTGTGTGTGTGTGTGTGTGTGTGTGTGTGTGTGGAGCAGCAGCGTGAACATGACGTTAACATCAAAGAAGAGGAGTAAGATGATGGTGATGGTGATGCTCGCTTCTGCTTTATAACACACACACACACACACACACACACACACACACACACACACACACACACACACCAAATAGAGTCTTAACATGTCAGGGTTGGTTTTTTATGCTGTTTTAATCTCATCTTGAACAGAAACCACGTCAACTTCCTGCAGAGTCGACACTATAAAGAGCACAGCGCCCCTAGAGGCTGCAGCGAGTATTACAACCTCAGTATTAACCCTCCTGTTGTCCTCAGGTCAAGGAAGGACAGAAGGAAGGACAGGAGGAAGGAAGGAAAGAAGTAAGGAGGAAAAGAGGAAGGAAGTAAGGAGAGAAGGAAGGAAGGGAGGAAGGAAGGAAGGAAGGGAGGAAAGTTATACTTCTTAGATTACCGTTATGAATGGCTGCAACATTTCATTCAAGAGAAACACATTATTCAACTTGATGTATTTTCTTTTTTAAATCGAGCCGGAAATGTTTGTTGAATAGTTCACGGTCCGCTGGAGAAGAATGGGATTTAATTTGGATGGATTGGATTTGCCATTGAAGCTCTCGCTAGTCTGCACAAAACATGGTTAACAAAGACGTAAATAACACCAAAAAGAAGGAAGGAAGGAAGGGAGGATAGGAAAGGAAAGAAGGGAGGAAGGAAGGGAAGGAAGGAAAGAAAGGAGTAAAAGGGAGGGAGGGAGGAGGAAGGAAGGAGGGACAGAGGAAGGAAGGAAGGAAGGAAGAAAAGAGGAAGGAATTTAGGAGAGAAGGCAGATAGGAAAGAAAGGAGTAAGGAGGGAAGGAAGGAAAGAAGTAAGGAGGAAAAGAGGAAGGAAGTAAGGAGAGAAATAAGGAAGGGAGGAAGGAAGGAAGGAAGGAAGGAAGGAAGGAAGGAAGGAAGGAAGGAAGGAGGGAGGGACGGAGGAAGGAAGGAAGGAAGGAAGGGAGGAAGGAAGGAAGGAAGGAAGGAGAAAGGACGAATAGAGGAAGGAATTTAGGAGAGAAGGCATAAAGGAAAGAAAGGAATAAGGAGGGAAGGAAAGAAGGAAGGAAAGAAGGAACAGTCAAATGAGATGGGGTCAATTTGACCCGGGAGGACGACAGGAGGGTTAATATCATAATGAAACAGGAAGTGAATGCAAACTTAACTCTTAATGTTGTTAAAACAGCTTTTTTATTAATGTTACTTTTTAAGTTTTATGTGTTTTATTTCTTTATTTAGTAGATTGAATTTTATTTGCTGGAGTGATTAATTGTTTTGTTTTTTTTGTAACGCTGTTTTAATTATTCTGATTAATATTCTAATATTAAAATAATATGATTTCACAAATGATCGCACATGAATACAAAACTATTATTATTATTATTATTTTTATATTACCTGCTGGAATTTGATCTTAGAGTAAGATCATGAATATCCAAATCAAATTTAGAGACATGCAGGTATAATTGTATTTTATCATATCTATTATATCTAAACAGAGGGTGTTTTAAGGGTATGAAAGTAAGTATATTTAATCAATTTAAGTATAGTTTTGATTCCTTCCTTTTCCTTCCTTCCTCCCTCCTTTCCTTCTTTCTTCTTCCCTTCTTTCCTCCCTCCCTCTTTCCTTTCCTTCCTTCCTTCCTTTCCTTCTTCCCTCCCTCCCTCCATCCCATCCTCCCTTCCTTCTACCTTCCCCTTTCCTTCTTCCCTTCCTCCCTTCCTCCTGCCCTCCTTTCCTTCCATCTTCCTCCCCTCCTTTCCCCCTCCCTCCTTTCCTTCCTTCTACCTCCATTCCATCCATCCTTCCTCCCTTCCTTCCTTCCTTCTTCCCTCTCATCTTTCCTCCTTTCCTCCCTCCCTTCCTCCCGCCCTCCTTTCCTTCCTTCCTTCCTTCCTTCCTTCTTCCCTCCCTCCTTTCCTTCTACCTCCGTTCCATCATTCCTCCCTTCCTTCTTCCCTCTCATCTTTCCTTCTTCCCTCCCTTCCTTCCTTCCTTCTACCTCTGTTCCATCCTTCCTTCCTCCCTTCCTTCCATCTTTCCTCCCTCCCTTCCTCCCGCCCTCTTTTCCTTCCTTCCTCCCTTCCTTCTTCCCTCCCTCCCTCCTACCTTCCTCCTTTCCTTCTTTCCTACCTCTGTTCCATCCTTCCTTATTCCCTTCCTTCTTCCCTCCCTCCCTTCCTTCCTTCTACCTTTGTTCCATCCTTCCTTATTCCCTTCCTTCTTCCCTCTCATCCTTCCTTCTTCTTTCCTACCTCCTTTCCATCCTTCCTTCTTCCTCCCTTCCTTCCTTGACTTGAGGACAACAGGAGGGTTAATCTTGCTGGTAAGACTTGAAAGAATGAACCGAGTACTTTAACACTGATTTTTCATCTAGTTTTGATTTTCACAGCTTCAACTGGTGGTTTTCACCTGAACTTCAAGCACACCACCACAAAACCCTTCACTGAATGCTACCTTTTTTTTATTCTGGAGGACTTGAGAAGCACTTTGTCTGGACTTGAGGTAGCATTGTTACATTTCATTTAATGTGAATTCACTGTCTGAAGTCCTTGGAGTTGAGGTGTTATTGTTGCACCAACCTAAAAATCTCACACAGTGAAGCTTTGTGTGTGTGTGTGTGTGTGTGTGTGTGTGTGTGTGTGTGTGTGTGTGTGTGTGTGTGTGTGTGTGTGTGTGTGTGTGTGTGTGTAAAATCGTGCTCATCCTGTGTGTGCAATAACACTGCAGAAGTGCAATATAAATGTTATGTTCTGAAATTGCAGAATAATTGGAAACATTTTTTTGCTATTATAATCATGCAACCCTACTAGGCTCCAATCTACAATATCTCGCTTCGCCCTGAGTGTTTATGAGAAAAATGAGGATGGGATTTTTATGTCCAGAACCACATGTGCCCAAAAAAATATCTCCCACTTCACAACTCACAACTATTCAGTCTAGTTTTATGTTCACCATGTTGGACTTGCTTGATGGTGTTGCACATTAGCCTTCATTATAAACATTGTAATACCTAGCTTGTGTATTTATATTGCATCTGCCCATATTAATAATAATTATAATAACTATTAACTTGTCCTAAAGCCTTGACTGATTCACACATATTGGAAAAGCTGTACTGTTTGTGTTTAATCACCCAAAAATAGCCAAAAGCAGCTTTATGCTATCCGTGACGTCACCCATTGGTTTGTGGACTGCTGCTCGGAAGCCAATAGTTTCTAATCTAGGCAGCGCCATCTTGAAAATTTCAGGTGCATGCTGGGAAAAATAAATACATGGATTCTACTTATATGGGCATGAGACGGGCCATGGGCGGAGCGGGGAGGTTGCTATGGTTGCGAGGGCTGGATCTCGAGGACATTGGTCAATCAACCTGTCAATCAGGACGTAGCCATGCCCTAATGCATACCCTGCTTTATCGTCACATATAAAATCAGGGAGGCCAAAATGTCCCAAATGAACATCATACTGCATTGAAGAAGGCTTTAAACTAGCGATTGAGACCATAAACACATTTTGAAAACGTTTACTGAGGTTAGAAATCAAGTGAGAAGTTGGTGAATTCTCCATTGACTTGTATAGAGACGGTCGCCCCCTGGTGGCCTTTTGATAGAATGCAGCTCTAAGTTACTTCCTGGTTGGCTTCATTTCAGAGGACCAGAACTGCCCGCCTGGTTTGAGGTAATGTGAGTGCGGGCCAGCGGGGGACATTCATGTTCCCCTTTGCAGTCAGTCTGAACACACAGTATCCTGTTAAAGTCACAAAATAAACTACATCCTAAAAAAAAGCTCCTCTGTCTTTATCTCACTTAAATAAAAACAACAACACATTTGTTTGTTTCTGGGCAAACGTTATGATGCATCACACGTTGGATCAGAGTTTAAAACAAAGAGCTTCTCTGCACATCTTCCAGCAGCTCAATCAGATGCTTCACTTGGATCCATTCAGGTTTTATTATTATTACCAGTTTACACGAGTAAATATTGACACACACTCCTGAGAGCTGCAGCTAGACGACAGACCTCCAACTCCCACTACTACTACCATTACTACTGCTGCTGTAGCTTCTCCTTTATGTCTTATCACCCTGCTGTCTCCCTCCTTCCTTCCTTCCTTCCTTCCTTCCTTCTCTCCTTACGACAGACCTCCAACTCCCACTACTACTACCACCATTACTACTGCTGCTCCATCTCTTCCTTTATGTCTTATAACCCTGCTGTCTCCCTCCTTACTCCTTCCTTCCTTCCTTCCTTCCTTACGACAGACCTCCAACTCCCACTACTACTACTACCATTACTACTGCTGCTCCATCTCTTCCTTTATGTCTTTAACCCTCCTGTCTCCCTCCTTATTCCTTCCTTCCTTCCTTCCTTTATGTCTTATAACCCTGCTGTCTCCCTCCCTCCTTCCTTCCTTTATGTCTTATAACCCTCCTGTCTCCCTCCTTCCTTCCTTCCTTCCTTTATGTCTTATAACCCTCCTGTCTCCCTCCTTACTCCTTCCTTCCTTCCTTCCTTCCTTCTCTCCTTACGACAGACCTCCAACTCCCACTACTACTACCATTACTACTGCTGCTGTATCTTCTCGTCTATGTCTTATAACCCTCCTGTCTCCTTCCTTACTCCTTCCTTCCTTCCTTCCTTCCTTTATGTCTTATAACCCTCCTGTCTCCCTCCTTACTCCTTCCTTCCTTCCTTCTCTCCTTACGACAGACCTCCAACTCCCACTACTACTACTACCATTACTACTGCCGCTCTATCTTTTCCTTTGTCTTATAACCCTCCTGCCCCTCCTCCTTTCCTTCTTCCCTCCCTCCTTACTCCTTTCCTCCCTCCCACCGTGCTTACTCGTTTCCTCCCTCCCTCCCTCCTTTCTTTCCTTCCTTCTCTCCTAAATTGCTTCCTTCCTTCCTTCTTCCTTTCCTTCCTCCCTTCCTTCTCTCTTAAATTCTTCCTTCCTTCTTCCCTCTTTCTTTGCTCCCTCCTCCTTCCGTCCTTGCTTCCATCCTTCTTTCCTTCCTCCTTCCCTCCTTACTCCTTTCCTTCCTTCCTCCTTCCCTCCCTCCTTACTCCTTTCCTTCATTCCTTCCTTCCTTCCTCCTGTCCTTCCTTGACTTGAGGACAACAGGAGAGATACTGCTGTTACTACTTCTACTTCTAATAGCCTGGTAGTCTATGAATCATTCTCTCTTTCTCTCTCTCTCTCTCTCTCTCTCTTTCTCCTTTTCTCTCTCTCTTTCTCTCTGTGTGTGTTTGTGAAATTGCCTTTGATTACAGAGCTTCATTACATTTCATTACAGCAGCTGCTGCTCTCTACAGTACATTAAAAACTCAAGCAGCCTCAACTTTTGAGGATGTGGGATATTAGCGCTGACTGCCGTCTCCACATCTCCATTCACAAGTTGTTTTTTATTGTTTTTATTGTCAATTACAGAGGCGCTCTCTGTGTGTTAGTTACAGCTTTATGGCTGTTTTAGAGCTCTGTGTTGCTGCAGTCATACAGGCTCCGACATGAATTATGGGCCTAATATTAAAGGAATTTTCAGAGTTTCCTTTGGAGAGCAGTTTCAATCATTCCTCGGCTGCTGAGTGTCATCAGATTCAACAGTAAAATTACAGTTGCACACCATCAATGTAATGTGTTATGTACGAGCGTCTCCTCCATGTCTCTGCTCTCTGTGACCTGATGAGAGTGTTTCTGTTTAATCAAAACCGAGGCTGTAAAAAAGCCCTGATGCATCAGTTAGAGCGGAGGTTTTTTAGAAGTCGGAGGCGAGAGTTGAAGTAGAGGAGGAGGGGAGGGGGGAGAGAGGGGGAGAAAGAGAGAGATGGGAGGGAAAGATGCTGCCTGAGGAGAATGAGACAGGTGCACACCGATGTTCAGAAAACAACAGGAAGTTAGTTATTGTAGTCTGGCTGCTGATTTGCCTGCTTATCAACACAGTCAGCAGTTAGAGCTGCAGCAGCGGTTGTGACACACAGCTCATGGAGGCAATTAGGTTTCCTTTAAAAAAAAAAAATATCCTGTCTTAAATCACAAGCCTCAAACTGCACAGTCTGGCACAATGTCACACTCTGAAACTCTCCTGGTAGTTTTAGTGACTGTTGCCACATTTCGGATGACAAATTGAACATTTACTGTGTTTCAAATCTCTTCTGCTGTTCTTATACTTCTTAATTTTGTGAGTGCATAAATGTGTTAAGACTGAGAAGTATGGAAACATGCAGCACTAGTACCCCCTTTCCACCAAGCTGGAGCTGGTGCTGGTTCGGAGCCAGAGCCTGACTAAGCACCGGTTCTTTGCTTTTCCACCGCCAAAGCTGCAGCCCCGCGCCTCAGAACAGGAGCCAGAGCAAGCACCAACTCTTTGCTGGTCTAAAGCAAGAACCGATTACGTCAGCAGGCTGGGGGCGGGGCTAACGTTTATTAGCTGGCTAGCTGGGCTAACGTTTATAAGCCGGTTAGTGGGGCTTACGTTTATTAGTTGGCTAGCGGGGTTAGCGTTTATTAGCCGGCTAGTGGGGCTTACGTTTATTAGCCTGCTAGCGGGGCTTACGTTTATTAGCCGGCTAGCGGGGTTAACATTTATAGCAGACTAGCGGGGCTAACGTTTATTAGCAGACTAGCGGGGTTAAAGTTTATTAGCCTGGAAGGCAAGAAAACAAAAACTTGCGCTTTACATGATTTTTTCTGTTTGCGCTGCTCGTGCATCGTTGATATGATTGGCTATGAGTTTGTTCAGTAGCGTATAGAAGCATTTGATCGACATTCATTGATCCCGCCTCAAATACAAGGAAACGAACGTATGTTTTTATGCACTAAGCTCCACCATATTGTTATCACATATAAGCCATCAGTAGGTTTATTGGGTTAATTTAGCAGTTTGTAATGATTTGAAACTGCAAACATAAGTGCCGTGTTTGATTTGAGACACAGCACTCACAGTAGTTAATGATTGTATTATGAGCTAATTATTTGGTAATATATATTCAAATAAAGCATCAAGCAAACTGAAATAATAAGGAAGATATAACACAGTGTTAGTAAGATTGCATCGTTTGTCTTTCCGGGTCAAAATTGACCCAATTAAATTTGACTGACTGACCAAATTATCACCTAATTCTGTGTTAGACCTTTTTAGCTATCTTCATTATAACTTATCATCACATGTTTTACACAAATTCTTGAAAATGATAGTTAGTTTGTCTCATTTAAATAAAGTCATACCTCTTTTTTTTTTAATTAAAGCAAGTTGTCCTCCAGGGTCAAAACTGGCTGGATGAAAACAAATTAATTTAATTTATTTTTTTTGTATTGTTGTTTTCTTTTAATTACAACAGGCTTATTTTGACATCCGAATTTTATTTCAGTGAAAATATTAAAACTATTGCTCAGCTCTCATGCAGTTTATTCCTACACCACATTAAAAAATAGTAAATATAACTAATTGCTCAGATGCCAGTCGTGTAAATTAACTTTGTGTTTTTACAAGAAGAAAATGCTCAAACACTTCAGCTCATTACTGTAACAGAGGGGGGCTTTTTGTTTTTTGGCTTAGAGAGGGTTTTTCTTTTTTAAGTATGAGTCACACACACACACACACACACACACACACACACACACACACACACACACACACACACACACAGTCTTAAAAAAAAAACTATTCCTGGACGTTGTTGACTCATTCCAGGTGTAAATCGTCCATTTTCAGCCTCGTCGGCGACACTTGTGACACAGAGCAATGAGGAGGAGGAGGAGGGACGAGAGGAGGAAGAGGAGGAAGATGAGGAAGAGGAGGGGGGGAGGGGGGGGTGAGGTCTTTTCTAGATGGATGTCTCCTTTTATCTTCATGGAGACGGGTCAAAGTGAGAGGAAATGTGACAGACAGGGACGGCGGCTGGATTTTCCAAGCTTTTGTATGTAATTAGCGCTCCATTTAGCAGAAATCAAAGGCAGCAGCTTGACATTTAATTTCCTCCTGAGCACTACTGTCATTATCTGCTGGGTGTAACGTTATGCTGCCGCTGCTGCTTCTGCCGCTGCTGCTGCTGCTCGGCGTTCGACCGCTATCGTATCCAGATGAATGGTGTGTTTTTTTTTTTTCTCCCAGCGATGTGACACCTTTCATCACATTAAAAAGGTCCGTACTCTGAAAAACATTTAGCGCAGTCATTATCTGAAACGCTCGACGATAATTAGTGGGAAGAAATGAGTTTAGACTTTTTTTTTTGTTGGTTTTGATGAGAAAGTTTAAAAAAAGTTATCTCTCCAAAAAAATACTTTTCTGATCATTTTCAGCCATCGTGGATAAAAGTATATGGACACCTCATAACCCAGCATACAGTAAAACACTGTAGGAGTTAGATTAGTTTACTTCCTCTCGTGCTTTTTGGATGGTCTATTAAAGACCGTGTAAAGTGAATTCAGACATTTTCTTCTAAACACATTAAATAGGTCATAAATGTATTTCTAAAAAAAGGCGTAAAAAGCATTTCAACCATTTAGATTTGAATTGTGGAGCTAGGCTTCACAAACTGTGTTTCAAGATTTCTGTGTTCAGGATTTAGTGATTAGCATAAACCCGCCCCTGCTGCTGTAGAGGTAGAAATACATTCAGCACACACTACTACTACTACTACAGTCTACAGTTAGCCAGTTAGCTGAGTTAGCCGCTGAATTAGCCACCAAGCTAGCAGCTGAGTTAGCCACAGAGCTAGCAGCTGAGTTAGCCACAGAGCTAGCAGCCGAGTTAGCAGCTGAGCTAGCCGCTGAGTTAGCCACAGAGCTAGCCGCCCAGCTAGCCGCCAAACTAGCAGCTAAGTTAGCAGCAGAAAGCTCTCAGATGTAGCGTCCATGTTTCTGGTAGAGGTTGTGACTTTGATTGACAGGTGACACTTGGTAGGGTAAGTAATTACGGTAGACTAAAGGCACTCGTTCAGATTTGATTGTGTTGCTACTACAGTAATTACGGTAGACTAAAGGCACTCGTTCGGATTTGATTGTGCTGTTACTACAGTAATTACGGTAGGCTAAAGGCAGTCATTTGGATTTGATTGTGCTTGATTGAGCCACTTTAGGAAACGTCATCAAATTTCAGGGTGAAAGAAAATTATATTTGGGTGTTTTTACAGCTGTCAATTGTCATATTTGACCTCAACAGTATGTAAAAGGTCCAATTTAGCAGATTGAAGCCATTTAAAATATTCTAAATTAGGCATTTCCACTTCATGTTGCAGGAAATTGTTATTATCAAGGCAGCACTGATGAATGTTTGCTGCTGGACTCACAAAAGAGCTTTTTCTGATTGGCTGCATTAACAAGCCACTGATGTTGACCTGATAAAAATAAAACCCTCTATTTTTTAACAGTGGGAGTAAATTCAGCGCGGCAGGTTGAATCAGAAGCACTCGAGCCTCCATCCATCTTTAATCGAAGCATGAGTTCAGCAGGCTGCACAACGCCTCTTTGTCTCTCACACTCGTTTTATCAGCCGCCAGCGTACACTGCTTTTTTATTCTCCGCTGTGAGCCACACAGTTATTAGATCAGGGACGAAGGAGGAGCCAGGGGAGGACGGACGCTGCTGGAAAACCGGCAGAACGACCCTGACCGAAGCTCAGACTCATTCCGGCTGACGACTCCGGCACACGGCGGAGAGACAAGGAAGCAGAAGCTGTCGGCATGACGATGATAAAAACCCTCCAACATCAACTCTCCATCCCTGACTTTACTGCTCTTAGTCAGATATTAAATTAAACATTAAACTGTGTTTCTAGGTGTTTTTTCTTCCTTCCTTCTGTCCTTCCTCACTTCCTTCCTTCCTTCCTTCCTTTCTCCCTCCCTCCCTCCCTCCCTTCTCTTCCTCCCTTCTGTCCTTCCTTCCTCCATCCCTCTTTCTTACCTTCCTCCCTTCCTTATTTCCTGTTTTTCTTTCCTTCCTTCCCCCTCCCTTCTTTCTCCCTGTCCTTCCTTCCTCCGTCCCTCTTTCTTACCTACCTTCCTTCCTTACCTTCCTACCTACCTACCTACCTACCTACCTTCCTTCCTTCTTTCCTCCACCTACCTTCCTTCTTTCCTCCCCCTACCTTCCTCCCTTTCTTATTTCCTGTTTTTCTTTCTTTCCTTCCTCCCTCCCTTCTCTTTCTCCCTTCTGTCCTTCCTTCCTCCATCCCTCTTTCTTACCTTCCTACCTACCTTCCTTCCTTCTTTCTTTCCTCCCTCACTCCTTTCTTCCTTCCTTCCTTCTTTCCTCCTTTCCTTTCCTTTCTTCCTGCCCTCCTTCCTTCCTCCATACCTTTTTTCCTTTCTCCCTCCGTCCCTCCTTCCCACTGACGACTCCGGCACACGGTGGAGAAACCAGGAAGCAGAAGCTACCATTTAATGAAATGTTAATTGGCAACTATTTTGGTGATTAACTCATTATTTTAGTGTTTATTTTAAAAAGATATGCGAGTTTCAGCTTCTCAAATGGGAGGAATTGATCATAATGTTCGTATCATTCACAGAAAAGAGATATTTCACCCTTTCTTTGCTCCAGTAGGGCCTCAGATGGTGAGTGTTACATCATCTAGGAGGTGATTTTTGACCGTATTTCAACATTTATGGACACGGAGGTAAATAAAAGCTCTGCCTTGATGTGTTACTACTACACTCTTATGACATGAAGGCAGATAGAAAAGCTTTCAGAGAGAGAGGATGTTTGTTGTTTAACCCTCCTGTTGTCCTCGAGTCAAGGAAGGAAGGAAGGGAGGAAGGAAGGATGGAAGGGAGGAAGAATGAAGGAAAGGAATTTAGTAACGTAGAGATGGAGTGACTAAAGAGACTCAAAACTACCAAAAAGAGATGAAAAAAATGACTAAAAACAGCTAGTTACCATGGTAACGTAGAGATGGAGTGACTTAAGAGACTCAAAAACTACCTACAGTTAGTTTGAGTAACAGCTGCCATTTGGTTACCATGGTAACCTTGAGATGGAGTGACTAAAGAGACTCAAAACTACCAAAAAGAGACATTTCCATCATTATAGTTATGTTATATTTTCATGTCTGAGGTCAAATAGGACATGATATTGTGTGATAGGAGCTAAAGAAATACACTCTCTCTGCTCTCTGAGACATTAGTTTAACCTTTGTGTCGTCCTACTGGGTCAAATTGACCCTGTCTGTTTTGACTGTTCCTTCTTTCCTTCTTTCCTCCCTGCCTCTCATCCGTCTGTCCTTTCCTCCTTCCTTCCCTTCCCTCCTTCCTTCCTTCCTCCTTCCTTCTGTTTTTCTTTCCTTCCTTCCTTCCTCCCTTCCTTCCTCCATTCCTCTTTCTTACCTACCTCCCTACCTTCCTTCCTTCCTTCTTTCTTTCCTCCCTCCCTCCTTTCTTCCTTCTTTCCTTTCCTCCTTTCCTTTCATCCCTCCTTTCCTTTCTTTCTTCCTGCCCTCCTTCCTTCCTCCCTTCCTTATTTCCTCTGTTTTTCATTCCTTCCTTCCTTCCTTCCTTCCTTCCTTCCTTCCTTCCTTCCTCCATCCCTCCCTCCCTCCCTCCCTCCCTCCCTCCCTCCCTTCTCTTCCTCCCTTCTATCATTCCTTCCTCCGTCCCTCTTTCTTTCCTTCCTTCCTCCGCCCCTCTTTCCTCCCTCCTCCTTTCCTCCTTCCTTCCCTTCCTTCCCTCCTTCCTTCCTTCCTCCTTCCTTACCTCCTTCCTCAGAGACTCAAAACTACCAAAAAGAGACATTTCAAAATACACTCTCTCTGCTCTCTGAAACATGAATTAAAGGTTTAACCTTTGTGTCGTCCTCCCGGGTCAAATTGACCCCGTCTGTTTTGACTGTTCCTTCTTTCCTCCCTTCCTTCCTTCTCTCTTGCTTTCCTCCCCCCAACCTTCCTTCCTTCCTTCTCTCTTTCCTCCTTCCTTTCCTTCCTCCCTCCCTCCCTCCTTCTCTCTTTCTTTCCTTCCCCCTTCCTTCCTTCCTTCCTTCTGTCCTCCCTCCCTCCTTCTCTCTTTCCTCCTTCCTTCTTTCCTCCCTCCCTCCCTTCCTTCCTTCCTCCCTTCTTTCCTTCCTTCTTCCTCCTTCCGTCTGTCCTTCCTCCCTCCCTCCTTCTCTCTTTCTTTCCTCCTCCCCCCTACCTTCCTTCTTTCCTCCCCTCCTCTTTTCCTTTCCTTCCTCCCTTCCTTCTTTCATTTCCTCCTTCCTTCCCACCTTCCTTCCTCCCTCCTTTCATCCTCCCTTCCTTCCTTCCTTTCCTCCTTCCTTCCCTTCCCCCGTTTATAAGGAGGAAAGGTAGGACCCTTCCTTCTTTCCTTTCCTCCTTCCTTCCTTCCCTTCCTCCCTTCCCTCCTTCCTCAGAGACTCAAAACTACCAAAAAGAGACATTTCAAAATACACAACATTTGATATAAACTCTTTTTATGAGGCCTGTATGTTTGTATGTTGGTGTTTCCATGTTTCCATCTATCAGCAGAAGCAGAAGCAGCAACTTTAAAATATGAGGACGCTGCTCCGAAGGGGGTTTAAATAACACGAGTAGCAGCAAGTTCACTGAAAAACAAGAAGCTCTAATTATTACTGGGGGTGAAAAATGACCCACATATGAGCTCTGAACTGGATTCAAATCACTGACCAGGGGAAGTAATGTTGGAATCAGCTCCTCTAGAGATATAACTCCAGTCTGAACGAGGCTGTAGAGGCTGTAGAGACTTTAGAGGAGAGGTGTTAAACGTTCCTAATACAAGTTAGTTTGGAAGAGAAGGTAACGGGCTTCCTATTGGCTCAACTATCAAATATGGATGAGATGGAAAAGATGTAAAAATAGAGATGAAAGAGAGAGAATTCAGACTTTTATCACATTTTTCATACATAGTAATATAACATCAAGTACTTTAAAATATAGCAAGAAACTAAACAAACAAAAAATGAATAAAAATAAAAATGTATGTAACAACATTATCACAAAATTGAATAGCAGTCAGTTAAAAATATGAAAATCTCAAAAATCAAAATGAATATCTTTGTATTTTTTTTAGCTTTATTATTTCTGAATTTATATTTTAATTTCTATTAGTTTTTATATTTTAATTTATTTTATTTATATTATTTCTTATTTGTTTATTTGTATAATTTCTTACATTTTTATTTCTATTATTTATTGCATGTTAATTATTTAATTTATATTATTGTTTTATTTTAATCTTTTTTATTTCCTATATTTGTATTTTATTTATTATTTATATTTTTATTTATTTATATATATTTTTCTTATTTTTTTAATCTTTATGATTTCATACATTTTTATTTATATTATTTATTATATATTTTTATTAATTTTATTTATATTATTTATTATTATATTTATTATGTATATTCAGTAATATGCATAAAACACAAAGAAATATATATAAAATAATAGAGATAAAAAAATAAGAAATAATAGAAATCATCTTTATTCTTGATTAAATTGGATTTTAGAGATCTAAATTTTATGCTGAGGATGAATGCTGTTATTTTTGGGAGGTTTTCATGATTTCCTTTTTAAAAAATTAAAAGTGATTATTATTATTTTTATATTATTTTATATTAAGTTTTTAGTTTTTAAGTTGGGTTTGATGAATGTGACACAAAACCAGAAACAACTAAAGCATCTGACGTTCAAAGCTTCTGCATCTTCTCTACAAACTGACCAATGAAAAGCAAAAGTTTGAGACAGACCTCAAGGGGTGAGGATGAGGAGAAGCCTTCGGCCCCTGGAGATGACCTCTGCCCCCCCAGAGACACCCTCGGCACCCCCGCCCCCCCCCCCCCCCCGCCTCGCCCCCCTCCTGCTCTTCAGCTGCCACAGAGGGAATCGAACCCTGCAACGCTCCGCTGGGCCCTGCTAAGTCATGCAGGAGGGAGGAGACGAGCTGTCAGAAGCTCCCATCATCCTCTCTGGAAATACTCTCCCCGGGGGCCTCTACCAAAAAAAAAAAAAAAAAAAAAAAAAAAATCCAAGGGGGTGGACAAAATAATAGAAACACCTCATTCCGCCCCTCTCCCAAAAGGAAAGCTGTCTTTTCATCACTAAATGCTCGAAGAAGGTGAAATAAAAAAGCTTTCAACAGTGTCTCCAGGAAGTCTGATGGCATCACAAACACCTGATGTGACTGATACTAATTATTTCTCTGTAGAAATAAAATTAAAAAAAAACCCATCTGGAGACGCTGCTGGGACGAACTGTATGATGAGCTTCAACTAATTGGTTATATTCAACAAGACTGACTCATTTAAACTGGCTTATTTCCCAAAAGGTAACTTTCAATGGGTCCTGTTGTCCTCGAGTCAAGGAAGGAAGGGAGGGAGGGAGGAAGGAACGAACGAAAGGAGGGAGGAAGGGAGGAAAGGAAAGGAAAGAAGGAAGGAAAGGAGGGAGGAAGGAAGAAGGAAGGAAAGGAGGGAGCAAGGAAGGAAGGAGGAATTGTTCCATTCCTTCCATCTGTCCTTCCTACCTTCCTGTTTTCCTTTCTTTGTTCCTCCCTTTCTTCCTTCCTTCCTCCCTCCATCCTTCCATCTTTCTTTCCTTCTGTCCTTCCTCCCTACCTTCCTTTTTTCCATTCCTTCCATCTGTCCTTCCTACCTTCCTTTTTTCCATTCTTCGTTCCTTTCTCCCTTCCATCCTTCCTTCCTTCCTCTGTTTCTTCCATCTGTCCTTCTGTCTCTCTTTCCTACCTTTCTTCCCTCTTTCCTTTTGTCTGTCTTTCCTTACTTCCTTCCCTTCTTCCTTCCTTCCTTCCCTCCATCTTTTTAACAATCCGGCCCACATGAGATCTGTATGTGGCCCTTGAATGAAAATGAGTATGACTCCCCTGGATTAGAGGCACTGCTCCTCCATGTTGAAAGGAGGAAGCTGAGGTAGTTGGGTAAAGCAGACTTGGTGGGAGACCCGAGGTCAGACCCACACTGGAGGGATTACATTCATCTTCTGGCTTGAGACTGACTCCAGATCCCCCTAAAGGAGCTGGAGGATGTTGGCTTTGGAGGAAGGTATCTGGGTTACCTTGTTACAAGAGCTTTAAACATGTAAGCTTAAAAACTCCAGGCTTTTTCAGGGGTTTTTTTTTTTTGCTTGGTTTTCAGTCATTTTATTTACAGGCTTTAAGCAGAGTTACCACATGAGAACTAAAACGATAAATATTAAATATATCAATGAAATCATCAGGCTGAAGCTGATTTCATTTTAGCTCTAACTGCATGCACCCATGCATTACAGCAGCATGGGTAACCAAACGAGTCACATCCAAATACCATGAATGTATTATAAGAGCTCAGCCTAGCAGTCGATTTTCCCCCAGTGGCCACTCCTGGTATTGCAGCTGCAACCCAAAAAGCATTTCCCCATAGACTACCATTATAAAAGAGACATCTGTAAAACTGTTAAGACACTTTGAATAGCAGACAAGGGCTGTGTTCGAAACCGCAAACTACATACTACATACTTCTATACTACATACTTCTATACTACATACTACATACTTCTATACTACATACTACATACTTCTATACTACATACTACATACTTCTATACTACATACTTCTATACTACACACTAAAGGACCAGATAGTAAGCAGATTGTTTACACTGTAGTAAACTACACGATTACCCACAATGCATTTGGTTCCTACCCGAGCTGAAATCATCAGGCTGAAGCTGATTTCATTTTAGCTCTAACTCTGTAAATAAACCACTTTATCCACATTTCTAACCTTTTTAGGAAGAAAGTAAAGTAGCCCTTTAGATCCACAATGTGACGCTAATTTGTCCAAATAACACCTGTTTAAAGTTTTGTTCCTGACAATTCAGAGCCACTCAAGTTAGCCGTAGCGAGTAACGCACTTCCTGTCATTTTCCACCAGACTCACGCTTATTCCAGTTGTTGTTGCTAGGTGATATCACTGGAGGCAACGGAGGACGTAAACATCAGTCCATGGACAGAGGACCAAAACCATATTCTTAATCTTTGGGGAGATGGCTCCGTTCTGTCGGAATTGTATGACATCACACAATACACGCTAGATGACACGCCTCCATTCCGACAACGTTACCACGGCAACCTGTCAGATTGGTCATTAATGTGGCCCAGTCTAAAAACAGTGTGGACAGTCAGGCCTAAAAATCAGATTTGAATCAGATTTGCCTGCAGTCTGAACAACTTTACAAGATGATGATATGTCTGAAATATGTGTTTCAGCTTCTAATTCCCTACTGCAACAAAAACAATCTAATAAAGCAGCTTCAAAATAAAGTTCTGTAGGTCTGATAGCGATTGAATTGGTTGAAGTTATCAAAATGTTCATGACACTGAGCTTGCGTGGAGCTCCCAGCGTGCATATGAAGAACAAGCAGAAACATTAGTTTTAAGGGTAAAATAGAAAGCAGCGTGTTTCATGGTGAAAAGACAAAGTGGAGCTAATGAAAGCCAACAGGAGTGTAATGCTGTGTGACTGATACTGGGCTCGCTGTCAGTCTGATTCTACTGGGAGAAGTGGGATGATGACAGATGAATTAGTGCGCTGACAGCCGGCGTGGAGGGACGGGTAATTGTTGCTGAGATGTGGCGAGTGTTTTCTGTCTCTCGCCACGTTAGACGAGGCCAATCAATCAGAGCTTTTTTATCTGAGCGCTCCAAACGCACCGAATCCGCCGCTTGTGACACAAAGCAGCTCCGTGTTAACAGGCGTTACCGGAGTCACGCCTGTTTCTGTGTTATTTCACTGTTGAGGTTGTCACGGGTGATGCAGCGGTGGATGATGCTGAGGGGTGACATGGGGAGGAGGAGGAGGAAGAGGAGGAGGAGGAAGAGGGTGGGGGGTTAAATGTTCAGGCAGCTTTTCTCTCTCTTTGGTTAAGAGTGCAGAGGATAAAAACACCACTGACCTCGTCGGATGTGATTAGCAAATAACTCTCAGTGTCAGTCAGTTGTGGAGACTCTGAGCTGCCTCATATTCAGAGTATGAGATCTGCACACTGTCTCCTTTACTGCTGGAATATGTATTAAATCACAGCAGCATCACAACACAAGAAAAAAACCTCAATCATTTAATAAGAACTGCACAAGTTTTAACTCTTTTATATTGTTCAGGTTCAAATATTATCTCTTTTTTTTTACACTCGATAGCTGTAAAAACACCATATATACATTTATTTTAGCCAGATGTTTCCTAATGTGACCCTAAATATATAAATATGTAAATACAATTTTGTACCACTGATACACATTTTTATATAAACAAATATACAAGTTTGACCTGTTGTCCTCAAGTCAAGGAAGGAAGGGAGGAAGAAGGAAGGAAAGGAAGGAGGAAGGTAGGAGGGAGGAAGGAAGGAGGGAAGGAAGGAAAGAAGGACAGAGGAAAGAAAGAAGGTAATGGGGAGGAAAGAAAGAGAGAAGGAGGGTGGGAGGAAAGAAGGAGGGAGGAATGGCGGAAGGACAGAAGGAAGGAAGGGAGAAAAGATACTACATTTGACCCGGGAGGACGACACAAAGGTTAACCTAACCCTAATCCTTCTTTCCTTTCCTCCCATTCTTCCTTCCGTTCTTCCTTCCTCCCTTCTTTCCTTCCTTCCTCCCTTCCTTCTGTGCTTTGGCATATGCTGCATGCATCCAGAATCAGCTCTTCACAGTTTCATCATATCATTATTATTAAAGAGTGAATTGTGCTGCATGTTTTATGAAGACATGAACAATCAGTGAATGACAGGTCAACTTTATTTCCTATTGATTTCATTATTTCAGCCGTTAGATTAGATTTGATTTTCTTTGTGCATAAGAAGATAATACAAATAATCAATTAGTTGCAGCAGACCTCTGAATGTCTGTCCGCTGTGCTGCTGTGGTCTTCTAATCTTTTTATCTTAATCTGATCTCATTCAGATTGGTGCCGGGTTGAAAGCGTTACAGAAAAGTTAAAGGTCAGCTGTGACATCATCGCTGGTGTGACTGTTATAGTAAAAATGACGAGGATGGTTAATCAGACATGAAGAGTTTAACATGAGACAAATACAGACAGAGAAATTATTATCAGATTCATAATTCATATTTATAAATTCCCCATCAGTCATTAATACATGTTAATGATTAAACTTATAGAAAAAAAGACTGTCACGATCACTCTAATTAAATGATGAAACTGTGAAGAGCTGATTCTGCTTATGAAAATATTTATAACACACCGAGCAGCTAATGCCAAACCAAGGAAGGAAGGGAGGAAGGAAGGAGGGAAGGAAGGAAGAAGGGAAGGAAGGAAGGAGGGAAAAGGGGAAGGGAGGAAAGGAAAGAAGGAATGGAAGGAAGGAAGGAAAGTAGGAGGGAGGAAGGAAGGAAGGTAGGAGGAAGGGAGGAAAGGAAAAGAGGTATCACTCTAATTAAATGATATGATGAAACTGTGAAGAGCTGATTCTGCTTAGGAAAATATTTATAAAACTCACCATGCAGCAAACGCCAAATCAAGGAAGGAAGGGAGGAAGGAAGGAGGGAAGGAAGGAAGAAGGGAAGGAAGGAAGGAGGGAAAAAGGGAAGGGAGGAAAGGAAAGAAGGAATGGAAGGAAGGAAGGAAGGTAGGAGGGAGGAAGGAAGGAAGGTAGGAGGGAGGGAGGAAAGGAAGAGAGAAGGAGGGAGAGGGAGGGAGGGAGGGAGAGAGGAAATAAGGAAGGAAGGTAGGTAGGAGGAAGGAAGGAAGAAAGGGAGATGGAGGAAGGAAAGAAAGACAGAAGGCGGGAGGGAGGACAGATGGAAGGAAGGAAGGAAGGGAGGAAAGAAGGAACAGTGAAAACAGACGGGGTCAATTTGACCCGGGAGGACAACAGGAAGGTTAACAGATCAATTAAACCAGAATTTAAAAACGTATTCCACATCCTTTTAAAATGCTTGTTTGTCACACTTCGAACCCTCAAAGCAGCACAGGAAGTAGCACAGGAAGTAGCACAGGAAGTAGCACAGGAAGTAGCACGTTTAGCAGCTAATTGGCGAGATGGTGGTGTGGAACGTATGCAACATATGGATTAACAGTTGGGGGCTCTCTCTCTCTCTCTCTCTCTCTCTCTCTCTCTCTGATGAGCAGGTTAAATTGTGAGGAGCCTACTTCATGTAACAAGCTGCTTCAGAGGCTTTTTACACCCTGAACAGATTAAAATTACATAATGATGTCATATTTAAAGCATTCATATATTGTGCATTGTGCAAAATATTGTCAATCAGCAGCTTCTGTGCAAAATGACTTAATGTTAAAATTACACTCATTTTCCTGAAGACCTCTCATGCTGTTCTGTAACTAGATGGTTTATTATAGTAAGGTTATAATGTATATTGTATATTATAGGATATGATGCAAAGGTTTTACTTATCTGGCCCACTTGAGATCAAATTGGGCTGTATGTGGCTTTTGAACTAGTGGTGGTGTATAGAGAGAAACAGGAAACAGGTATAAAAAGACAGGTATGATCTGCATTAAAGGTACAAGACTGAAATCAAGCCATAGATGTTACTGTATGTGGTAAACATCTAAACCAGTAGGCCACTGAAGGCTCGGTATGTAGAGTATGCCATAAACCCACTATGTCCATGGTTTGAGTCCAGCAAGAGACCTTTATCACATGTTCATACTCATTTCTCTCTCCCCTTGTTTCCTGTCAGCCTTTCTAGGTTAGCGTTAGCTTAGCCACCAACTGTCCAATAAATGCAAAAATGTCCTCCCGGGTTAAATTGACCCCGTCTGTTTTGACTGTTCCGTCTTTCCTTCTGTCCTTCCTCCATCCCCCTTTCTTCCTTCCTACCTTACTTCTTTCCTCCGTCCGTCCTTCCTTCCTCCCTCCTTTCCTTTCCTCCCTTCGATCCTCCGTCCTTCCTTCCTCCCTCCCTCCTCCTTTCCTTCCTTACTCCCTCCCTCCTTTCCTTCCTTCTTTTCCTTTCCTTCCCTCTTCCTTCCTCCCTTCCTTCTTTCTCCCTCCTTTCCTTCCTTCCTCCCTTTCCTTCCTTGACTCGAGGACCACAGGAGGGTTCAAACATTTAAGAAATGAAGTCTCAGTGGGCAGCGTGTGTGCAGCATCTCATCTGACAAAAAAAAAAAAGGGAAAAAGTTAAAACCACTTTCCACCCGTTTGTGCCGAGTCGAGTGAACCTCGTCTCCTCTCGGAGGGATCGCGGCGCATCTCTGATCCGCAGCCTGATTCTGGATCCTTCCATGTTGATCCGTCCGACACGTTTCACTCCCAGTTCACTATAATCTGTCTGAGGCTCCCATTATGCTTATTCCTCATTAAAATTTTATCAGCCATGGCAAATTGCAAAGATTAGGGAGGGAGGGAGGGAGGGAGGGAGGGAGGGAGCTTTTGGGCTCTCCAGCCTGTTCACAGATTTATTTATTGTTGCGGATCATCCGGGCTTATCTGCTCCCCAAAGCAAAGAAAAGTTCCCATCGGATGGCAAAGGTCATGAAATCTGATCTCCCAGCATGAATAATGGCGGGGAAGTAGAGGGGGAGGTGGAACGTTTAGTTTGTCTAAAGTGTTCTCGCCCAC
The DNA here is from genome assembly GCF_027409825.1 of Scomber japonicus. Taxonomy (NCBI): domain Eukaryota; kingdom Metazoa; phylum Chordata; class Actinopteri; order Scombriformes; family Scombridae; genus Scomber; species Scomber japonicus. The sequence goes on along the minus strand of NC_070585.1, from coordinate 31,421,425 downwards.
ACATTAATATTGTAATACTTTAATATCATAAACTTTTGTTCTGCCCTATTGATTTCTCAGAGATGCGTATGAATATTTATGCTGTTGAGTGCAGCTTGTAAAGTTTGAGTCAGAGATGCTTCGGCTAATTATAGGCTGAAAGCAAAGCGCGGCGGCAGCGGCGGTGGTGGTGGTGGCGGTGGTAGCGGTGGCGGCTGCGGCTAATGAATCACACTCTTCCTGTTTGCATCCACCTGCCTCCCAGGTTCACTGACTGCTGAACATCATCATACGTTTAATTTGTAAAGCTCAGTTCATACAGGAAATGAGGCTCAGAGTGCTTTTACGGTACAGCATTACAAACAGAAACATCAAAAACACAACATATTGAAGAGTGAGTAAAACAATATGGAACAATTAGAGCAGGTTAATATGAACATCAAAGAGTACACTATATAATAATAATAATAATAAATACGTATAAATATAAATAAGTTCATAAAAATAGAATAAATGATGAAGTGAAATGCACAGAGAAAGAAAAGCAACTTAACATCTGCTTAAAGTAGGTCATCAGCTGTTTTTTTGTCAATGTTAATAGTCTTTCCTTCCTTCCTTCCATCTATCCTTTCTTCCTTCCTTCCTTCCTTCCTCCTTCACTCCTTCTTTCCTTCCCCCTTCCTTCTTTCCTACCTCCCTCCTATCTTCCTTCCGTCCTTCTTTCCTCCTTCCCTTCCGCCTTTCCTCCCTCCCTTCCATCCTTCCTTCTTCCTCCCTCCCTCCTACCTTCCTTCCATCCTTTCACCCTCCCTCCTTCCATCCTCCCTTCCTTCCTTCTTCCTCCCTTCCATCCTTCCCTCCTACCTTCCTTCCTCCCTCCCTCCCTTCCTCCCTTCCTGCCTTTTCCTTCCTTCCTCCTTACCTTCCTTCTTCCTCCATTCCATCCTTCCTTCCTTCTTCCTCCCTTCTATCCTTCCTTCCTTCCTTCCTTCCTTCCTTCCTTCCTGCCTCCCTTCTATCCTTCCTTCCTTCTTCCTCCCTTCCATCCTTCCTTCCTTTCTCCCTCCTTCTGTCCTTCTTTCCTCCATCCTTCCTTTCTCCCTCCTTCCTCCCTTCCATCCTTCCTTCCTCCTTCTCTTTCTTTCCTTCCTTCCTCTTTTCCTTTCTCCCTCCCTCCTTTCTTCTTTCCTCCCTCCCTCCTTCCTTCCTTCCTTCCTTTCTTCCTTCCTTGACTCGAGGACAACAGGAGGGTTAAGAGCTTTACCCTTACTTCCTTCCTCCCTGCCTCCATTTCCTTCCTTCCTTCCTTCCCTCTTTAGGTAGACGAGTAATATGCTCTCTCTCTTTTCCAGGTCTTTGTTAGAAGTCTGGCAGCAGAGCTCTGAACTAGCTCAACCTTTTTTGTATTTTATTTTGTAGGCCAATAAAAGAGAGCAGTACAAGAGTTCAACCTGTAGATAAAGGCATGGATCAGCCTCTCTAGGTTTAAACACTCATTTTGGGTAACAGGTGGATGAATGCTGTCTTGCTCACTTTGCTGATGGATGAGAATAGGACTAAGAGTAGAGAGTAAAATATGACTTTATCCCTCCTGTTGTCCTCAAGTCAAGGAAGGAAGGGCGGAAGGAAGGATGGAAGGAAGGGAGGAAAGATGGGAGGGAAGGAGGAAGGGAGGAAGGAAAGGAAGGAAAGGAAGGGAGGAAAGATGGGACGGAAGGAGGAAGGGAGGAAGGAAAGGAAGGATGGAAGGGAGGAAGGAAAGGAAGGACGGAAGGGAGGAAGAAAGAAGGAAAGGAGGGAGGGAAGGAGGAAAGAAGGAAGGAGGGAAGGGATGGAGGGATGGAGGAAGGAAGGATGGAAGGGAGGAAGAAAGAAGGAATGAGGGAAGGGAAGGAGGAAAGATAGGAAGGAGGGATGGTGGAAGGAAAGAAGGAAGGAAGGATGGAAGGGAGGAAGAAAGAAGGAATGAGGGAAGGGAAGGAGGAAAGATAGGAAGAAGGGATGGAGGAAGGAAAGAAGGAAGGAAGGATGGAAGGGAGGAAGAAAGAAGGAAAGGAGGGAGGAAAGAAGGACAGAGGAAGGAAGGAAGGAAGGAAGGGAGGGAGGGAGAAAGGAAGGATGGAAGGGAGGGAGGAAGAAAGGAAATCAGAGAGCAGAAAGTCTCGTAGGTTGCTAAGCTCGATGAAAAAGTGTCTCTCTCTCTTCACTGAGCTGCTAACGCTGAGGTTTGGCTCTACAGACACGTCGTCTTGTGATAGTAAGAATTGGTACAACTCTAGAAAACCTTTAAGGAAGCTTTGTCGGGGTTTGCTGCCATTTTTATTTGATTCTCTTTTTTTATCCTGTTTTGTGGTCAGTATTGTTCCTTCCTTTCTTCCATCTGTCCTTCCTCCCTCCTTCCTTCTTTCCTTCCTCCATCCCCCTTTTCTTCCTTCCTTCTGTCCACCTTTCCTCCATCACTCCTTCTTTCCTCAGTCCTTCTTTCCTTCCTTCCTCTTGTCCTTTCTCCCTCCCTCCTTACTTCTTTCCTCCCTCCCTCCTACCTTCCTTCTGTCCTTCTTTCCTCCATCCTTCCCTTCTGCCCTTACGTCCTTCCTCCCTCCCTCCCTCCTTTCCTTCCTTCCTTCCTCCTTTAATTAACAAAAAAACAAAAAAATGGAAATCTGTCAACTCTCTAAACATTATTTTGTGCATATTCATTCATATTTAATATAATTAATTAAAATCATTCTTACATTGGACCAATACATATAATGTAAAGCGGTTGTTTTTTAAAGATTACACTCTCACTGCACTCTGAAAGCTTCATTAAGGATTTTTTCTTTTAGCCAGAATATGCAAAAAAATGGAAATCTGTCAACTTTCCAAACATGATTTTGTGCATATTTATTCACATTTAATATAATTAATTGAAATTATTACATTCTCCTGTTTATTTACATTAGACCAATACATATAATGTGATTGTAAATGGGTTTTTATTTAAATATTACACTCTCGCTGCACTCTGAAAGCTTAATTAAGGATTAATCATCATTGTATTAAAGACAGATGATGATTTATAATCCCAAATGTATTTATAGATATTAATAATGAGGTCGGGGTTACTGTGAAATGCTCCAATATGACCAGTGTGTAAGGGTTAACTTTAGTATGTTACACCCAGAGACGATAGGACATGTGAGCTCGCTGCTGACTCAACAGAAATGTACAAATCAAAGTCAAATGATTAGTTTTGGAAATTTATATTGAACATGTTGATGATGTAATGTAGTGGAGAAGGGGGGGGGGGCGCGGACAAAGACACTTTCTTGGCACAAAACCAAAAAGTAAGTCATGTTTCACAGATTCATGATCAGCCCAGGCAATAAAAAATCTTCCTCCAGGTATATATGCATAATCCAAATCAGGTTTAAAGCAGAGTCAGATAGACCTATGAATCTCTCAGGATGTTTGATTAAAATGGCTCGGTGGTCGATACGGTGTCAAACGCTGAGCTCAGATCTAAAAGGATGAGGGGTTGACACTTGATTTGAGTCGGTGGCAAACGTCTGAGATCATTAATAACTTTGACTAAGGCCGTTTTCTGTACCGATGGTCGGATCCAAAACCCCCAGATTGGAACGTCTCCAAAAAGTCTGCTCTCATTGACAAAGGTATTAAGTTGATTAAAAAGCACTTTCTCAAGAAACTTGCTCGTTAAAGGCAGATTGGATATAGGCTCTGTAATTACTAAGGAGGTTTTCATCTTGGTTTGGCTTTTTCTTTAATAGGAAGCTTCACTACTGCAGTCTTAAAAGCAGTAGGAAAGATACCTGTTTCTAGTGAAGTGGTAATTATCTTTAGGATGGAGCGAGACAAGCTGTCATATACATTTCTTGAGGAACTTTCTAATGAGATCACATGTGGAGGAGGCTGTTTGAGTTATAATCTCACAGGGTAGGGGAAGGTATGCGAAATACTGACGAAACATGTCGGAGGGCTGCTGTGGGATATGTGACCGAGCTTATTGCCTGACCTAATTGAGGCAACTCTTTCTTTTTAAGAAAAAGTAACTCCTCACACTCTTCACACTCCTCACTCTCCAGCCCGGAGTCAAAGTGAACTCAATATAACAACCTATCTATGGTTGAGAATAGGACTAAGAGAAGAGAGTAAAATATGGCTTTAACCCTCCTGTTGTCCTCAAGTCAAGGAAGGAAGGGAGGAAGGAAGGAAAGGAGGGAGGAAGGGAGGAAAGGAAAGAAGGAAGGGAGGAAGGAAGAAGGAAGAAGGAAAGGGAGGGAGGAAGGCAGAAGGACAGAGGAAGGGAGGGAGGGAGGGAGGCAGGGAGAAAGAACAAGAGGAAGGGAGGAAGGTAGGAGGGAGGAAGGAAGGAAGCATGGAAGGGAGGAAGAAAGAAGGAAAGGAGGGAGGAAGGAAGGGAGGAAAGAAGGACAGAGGAAGGGAGGGAGGGAGGGAGGGAGGGAGGCAGGGAGAAAGGACAAGAGGAAGGGAAGAAGGTAGGAGGGAGGAAGGGAGGAAGGATGGAAGGGAGGAAGAAAGAAGGAAAGGAGGGAGGAAGGAAGGAAGCAAAGAAGGAAGGAGGGAAGGGAAGAAGGGATGGAGGAAGAAAGAAGGACAGGAGGGAAGAGAGAAGGACAGAAGGAAGGAAGGAAGGAAGGAAGGGAGGGAGGGAGAAAGAAAAAGAAGAAGGGAGGTAGGAGGGAGGAAAGAAGGAAGGAGGGATGGAAGGGAGGAAGAAAGAAGGAAAGGAAGGAAGAGAGAAGGACAGAAGGAAGGAAGGAAGGGAGGGAGGGACAAAACACCGGTGGATTTCAAGGCCTCACTCCGCCTGCTGGCTATAGCCGACTACTTTGGTTTTGACAATCCAGGAGGACATGACCTCAGTGTCCTCAATAGTAGCTCCGGCCATGTCTGCAGTGGTATCTGAGAGTCTGAATCAGTGGATAAGTTACTATTTCATTGCATTTTCCCTTTTGGTTCCACTTTAATTTACATGGAAGAATTTCAAGCAAACTAAAATGAGTCAATAAAAGCCCAGGCTGCAGAGAAAGTGAGTTTCTCTCTCTCCTGGGGGATAGATATCTTTAAAATGGACTGTGGTCATCACTAGAGCCAAAACATGTGAGCAGGATGGCACATTTAAACACATTTAAACACATTTCAAGGCGACGTCTAGAGAATAATGTGTCGGGTTGTCTATTAATGTATTAACAGATGGTTGTATTAACACCACAGGCACTTGTAGGCTTCCCCCCGGGGGCTGCAGGGAAAAAGTCAGCTTGCAAGTTGGAGACCGGAAGCGGCAGGTGTCGAGCTTTCTCAGCGGTCTGGTCATGTGGCAGCTGATAGTCAGACTGTGGGAGTGTTAAAAACTGGATAAAATATGTTGTGTGTTACAGTATGTGCACCCAGTCTGCTAAAATGGGCATCGTCTCTTAGATAAAAGGAAGGATGATTGCTGAAGAGGTTAAAATTGTTAAAATTGCTCTGTGCAGACAGACTGGAGGTATGCATGGATGGATATATAAGGATCTGGTTAAAAGGACTCTTAGGCCAAGTGGAGGTAAAGGTCCAGAGGCAAAGATATGTTTGTTATAGTCATTAAGGTAGTGAGGGAACCTGCTGGGAAATCCTCTTTTTGTCAGAGTCTGCTGCTGCTGGTAACTTTCCAGTCACCACACCCCTGCTCTACTCCTGCTAATCAGCCACACCTACCTCATCAGTTAACTCCGTTCACCTGGACTCTCAGCTGCTTCATGCCAGACCTTCCAGCTCTAATTCACGGACTGATTCCCTGGTTTCAACCCTGCTTGCCTTGGACCTCCTCTCCTCGTGTCTTCCCTGATGAACGCACCAGCCTTCTGTCCCTGACCTCGAATATTACCTGTTCCTGTCTGGCCGTGTGGCGTCATCTGGCTTCCATCCTGTTAGGAGAGCCCAGAGACTCCTGCCTGGTCATACACCTTAACTCCATGAGTGCTACTGGCATTATCGTACCTGCTGCCAACTCTGTCATCAGTGACCCTGAGCCCTGCCTGTTGCCCTACACATTCTGTCTATACCTGTTCAGTTACACCTTGTGGACTATAATAAAGATCATTTAAAACTGCTCACTGGTTCTGTGCTGCAATTGGGTCCTACCACCTCCACCCGTTCCACACCCGTTTTTATAATCTCTGAAGTCCAGTTGGCAATGTCATTGCAGCCGACATGAATGATAATGTTTCACCAGGAGGCGGAGGTCCAGGATGTTTGTTCCAGTTGTGTAAAAGCTGCTTCACCATGTTTAGTTTGAACTCTGGGCTCAACTATCTGACCTGAGTCAGTAGATCTCAGAGCTCTGTGCTCAACTATCTGACCTGAGTCAGTAGATCTCAGAACTCTGGGCTCAACTATCTGACCTGAGTCAGTAGAGCTCAGAGCTCTGGGCTCAACTATCTGACCTGAGTCAGTAGATCTCAGAGCTCTGGGCTCAACTATCTGACCTGAGCCAGTAGATCTCAGAGCTCTACTGGGTTTATATTCTACTAACATGTCATTCATGTATTCTGGACCTAGACCATTTAGCTGCTGAGTGAAGTTGACAGCTCGACAGAAACAAACTCACTGACGAATTAAAGCCTTAAACTGAAAGCAAACAGTCAGTGACCTCAGAGAGGTTGAAATAAATCTGTATTAATATCTGATGTCTACTCTCAGATTTGTCTAAATGATGCTCCATGTTGCTGCTCAGACCACCAGCAGTTAGACAATGAAGGAGGGGGGGGGGGGGGGTCAAAAACCAGATTTAATTTTACATATATTTAGATAATTACTTAAACAGTAAGTGGACCAAAGCAGGCCAAAAATGACCCAACACACACAAGACCAAACAGGAAATGAAATGTGGAAGATATTTGCCTGTATGATTCTGTGTTGAAGGCCATAAGTCCTGGACTGAATCCAGCTGTTAAATATGTATTTCTTATATAATTTGTTTATACTGAATACATAACACCATAGCACATTCATACATCAAACAGCAATGTAAGAAAGCAAAGCAGAGAACAATACACAGCAGATGGATCGTCTCCTCAAACACATCCCAAATGAAACTGTAGAACGGAGGAAAGTCAGACTGCAGCAGAGTTAAGTTAAGTTATGAATCCATCCATCCTTCCTCCCTCCCAACTCCTTTCCTTCCTTCCTCCCTCCTAACTCCTTTCCTTCCTTCCTTCCTTCATCTCTTTCTTTAATTTTTCCTTCCTTCTTCCCCTCCTCCCCTCTTTCTTTGTTCCCTCTTCCTTGCTTCCTTCCATCCTTCCTCCTTACTCCTTTCCTTCCTTCCTTCCTTCAGTTTTTCCTTCCTTCTTCCCCTCCTCCCTTCCTTCCTCCCTCCTTCCTCCTTTCCTTCCTTCCTCCTCTCCTAAATTCCTTCCTCTTTTCGTCCTTACTCCTTTCCTTCCTTCCTTCCTCCCTCCTAACTCATTTCCTTCCCTCCTTCCTTCCCTCCTTCCTTCCTTCCTCCCTTCCTTCTCTCCTTCCTTCCTTCTGTTCAGCACTGAACAATACACAGCAGATGGATCGTCTCCTCAAACACATCGGAAATGAAACCTTTATAACTTGGAGGAAAGTCAGACTGCAGCAGATTTAAGTTAAGTTATGAAAAACGTTTCAATTATTACAATATTACTACATTACTTTGCTCTTATATCCTCAGCTGCCAGAAATGACTCTGTTGGGTTGAATGTTATAGTAACTTATAAGAATGATGGTCGCAGTTACTAAAATATATTCTTATGAAACTTTGAGTTAAATTAGAGTTTTTCTGCTTTTAATGGTTGAACATGTCAGATCTGTTGTGCATGTGGAAACTCTAAATAATATAATAGTGTACAGTACAACTCTGTGTCACTGCAGCCAGGTGAGAGACTTTCAGGTAAAGCAAGGAAAGGTAAATGTATTTGTATAGCACATTTCAGCAAGGAAGCACCTCCAAGTGCTTTACATAAAACATAAAATGCATGAAGATAGCTTATGAAAGCATTTACATATGATTAAAAGTGTTGAATTGGAAGCTAAAATACAATAAGACAGCTAAAACAGGAGAATGCAAAGGTACAGTGTAAGATATTAACCCTGTAGTCCATGTTTCTGGTAGAGGTGGTGACTTTGATTGACAGGTGACACACACAGACTGTATAAAAGAAATGGACGTAACATCCGTGACGTCACCCATTGGTTTGTGGACTGCTGCTCGGAAGCCAATAGTTTCGAAATCTCTTGAAAATCTCAGGTGCATGCTGGGAAAAATAAAAACACGGATTCTACTTATATGGGCATGAGGCGGAGCCATGGGCGGAGCGGGGAGGTTGCTATGGTTGCAAAGGATGGTTCTCGAGGACATTGGTCAATCAACCTGTCAATCAGGACGTAGCCACGCCCTAATGCATACCCTGCTTTATCGTCACATATAAAATCAGGGAGGCTAAAATGTCCCAAATGAACATCATACTGCATTGAAGAAGGCTTTAAACTAGAACTTTGAAGCCTAATTTCATATATTTGGAGATTTTTTTTAATCATTCAAATTTGGCAGCACACTTTTCTGTGGTATGTCAAACTCAGAACAACAGGACAACAGGAGGGTTGAAAGGAAAAAAAACATAATAGCGACACAACACAATAAGATCATAGAAAACAGAAGTGAGTTTTCAGTTTTAGCGACACACAGCAAAGGTCTCCTCCGTTCATCTTAAACCAAAATAACCCTAACTTCGAGCTGAGTGCAAAACATGTCCTTCCCTCTTTCTTTGCTCCCTCCTCCTTCCTTGCTTCTTTCCTCATTTCCTTCCTTTCTCCTCTCCTTACTTCCTTCCTCCCTCCTTACTCATTTCCTTCCTTCCTTCCTTCCTCCCTTCCTTCTCTCCTTAGTTCCTTCCTCTTTTCCTCCCTCCCTCGTTACTCATTTCCTTCCTCATTCCTTCATCCTTTCCTTCCTCCCTTCCTTCTCTCCTTACTTCCTTCCTCTTTTCCTCCCTCACTCCTTCCTCCCTTCCTTCTCTCCTTACTTCCTTCCTCTTTTCCTCCCTCCCTCCTTACTCCTTTCTTTTCTTCCTTCCTTCGTCCGTTCCTTCCTTCCTTCTCTCCTTAATTTCTTCCTCTTTTCCTTCCTTCCTCCCTTCTTTCTCTCCTTACTTCCTTCCTCTTTTCCTCCATCCTTCCATTCTTTCTCTACTTACTTCCTTCCTCTTTTCCTCCCCCCCTCCTTCCACCTTTCCTTCCTTCCATCCTTCTCTCCTTACTTCTTTCCTCTTTTCCTCCATCCCTCCTTTCCTTCCTTCTTCCCTCCCTCCCTCCATCCTCACTCATGTCCTTCCTTCCTTCCTCCCTCCATCCTTCCTTCCTTTATTCCTTCCTTAGTCCCTTCCTTAGTCCCCCCCCCCCCCCGCCACCCCCTCCAAACTTCGAGCTGAGTGCAAAACATGTCAAACATTATATCCGAGATGCGATCTGCGGTGTGAAGCTGAGAGTCGATGCACAAACTGACTTCCTCCCCGCTGTTTGCTGAGCTGACACCGAGCTGCTGATGTAAACACAAACTGCTGACCCGAGCTGACGGAGGAGAAACTCGTCCTGGCTCAACTATCCCACTATTATCTCGGACAGACGGGAGGTTGTGTGTCGTGTGTGTGTGTGTGTGTGTGTGTGTGTCTCTCTCTCTGTGTGTGTGTGTGTGTGTGTAGTTTCCAGGATCCTTTTTTTTTTGGCCTCATTCTGCCTGCCTGCTAAATGGCTGCCAGGGTCAGAGTGGATGCTCAGGTAATGAAGCATTAAGGGATGAGATCAGCGGCGGCTGCAGGAGAAGCTGGTCTGGGATTCTCCGTCAGTCAGGAGGCCAAAGTGAAAACACGGCTGTTTACAGTCGGTAACGCTCGACCCTCCGAGACCCCGTCAGGAGGAGAGAAATGTGTGAGCGTCGGCCGGGCGGAGGAAGCCAGCTGCTCCAACTGTAACAATAACTCGGGGGTGCATTGACAAAATAAACTAAGCAGCAAATTTATTCACAAGTCTGACTTCCTGTAAAAACCTTTGACTTCACTATCACCTAAAAAAATAATAAATAAATCTGATATTTACTGAGTTTCTTGGCTGTTTTCCTCCTGAAAAATATTTATATAGAAGCAAAATATTGCCATAATAAATTATATCAGCAGCTTAATACCAAAGTTTAAACTTTAATCAGTTTTAAATAGTTAAATAGTTAATGTTAATTTATGAGTCCTGAATGTCTCAAAAGTCACTATCCAGTATTTTATTATTTTGTTTTTTTTTCAAATTTAGATAGAAAATTCAGTATCCAAGTTGTTCTTATTTCAATTAGCAATATTCATTTGACACAATGGACAAGCTATATAATATAACAAGCTTTTAAAATACAACTTTTTTTTGGTCTTTTGACGTCTTACAAAAAAGCAGTGAGTAGTCAGCTCACATTTCAGATGTAGCTAGCTCAGCTGCTAACTCAGCTGCTAGCTCTCATACTACATCACTCATAATATATTTACTTTTACTGTAATACTGTATCACTCATAATACTGCAGTACTTTTACTGTAATACTGCATACTACATCACTCATAATACTGCAGTACTTTTACTGTAATACTGCATACTACATCACTCATAATACTGCAGTACTTTTACTGTAATACTAATACTACATCACTCATAATACTGCAGTACTTTTACTGTAATACTGCATACTGTATCACTCATAATACTGCAGTACTTTTACTGTAATACTGCATACTACATCACTCATAATACTGCAGTACTTTTACTGTAATACTGCATACTACATCACTCATAATACTGCAGTACTTTTACTGTAATACTAATACTACATCACTCATAATACTGCAGTACTTTTACTGTAATACTGCATACTGTATCACTCATAATACTGCAGTACTTTTACTGTAATACTGCATACTACATCACTCATAATACTGCAGTACTTTTACTGTAATACTGCATACTACATCACTCATAATACTGCAGTACTTTTACTGTAATACTGCATACTACATCACTCATAATACTGCAGTACTTTTACTGTAATACTGCATACTACATCACTATAATACTGCAGTACTTTTACTGTAATACTGCATACTACATCACTCATATAATACTGCAGTACTTTTACTCTAATACTGCAGTATTTTTACTGTAATACTGCATACTACATCACTCATAATACTGCAGTACTTTTACTGTAATACTGCATACTACATCACTCATAATACTGCAGTACTTTTACTGTAATACTGCATACTACATCACTCATAATACTGCAGTACTTTTACTGTAATACTAATACTACATCACTCATAATACTGCAGTACTTTTACTGTAATACTGCATACTGTATCACTCATAATACTGCAGTACTTTTACTGTAATACTGCATACTACATCACTCATAATACTGCAGTACTTTTACTGTAATACTGCATACTACATCACTCATAATACTGCAGTACTTTTACTGTAATACTAATACTACATCACTCATAATACTGCAGTACTTTTACTGTAATACTGCATACTGTATCACTCATAATACTGCAGTACTTTTACTGTAATACTGCATACTACATCACTCATAATACTGCAGTACTTTTACTGTAATACTGCATACTACATCACTCATAATACTGCAGTACTTTTACTGTAATACTGCATACTACATCACTCATAATACTGCAGTACTTTTACTGTAATACTGCATACTACATCACTATAATACTGCAGTACTTTTACTGTAATACTGCATACTACATCACTCATATAATACTGCAGTACTTTTACTCTAATACTGCAGTATTTTTACTGTAATACTGCATACTACATCACTCATAATACTGCAGTACTTTTACTGTAATACTGCATACTACATCACTCATAATACTGCAGTACTGTAATACTGCATACTACATCACTCATAATACTGCAGTACTTTTACTGTAATACTGCATACTACATCACTCATAATACTGCAGTACTTTTACTGTAATACTGCATACTACATCACTCATAATACTGCAGTACTTTTACTGTAATACTGCATACTACATCACTCATAATACTGCAGTACTTTTACTGTAATACTGCATACTACATCACTCATAATACTGCAGTACTTTTACTGTAATACTGCATACTACATCACTCATAATACTGCAGTACTTTTACTGTAATACTGCATACTACATCACTCATAATACTGCAGTACTTTTACTCTAATACTGCAGTACTTTTACTGTAATACTGCATACTACATCACTCATAATACTGCAGTACTTTTACTGTAATACTGCATACTACATCACTCATAATACTGCAGTACTTTTACTGTAATACTGCATACTACATCACTCATAATACTGCAGTACTTTTACTCTAATACTGCAGTATGTTTTTACTGTAATACTGCATACTACGTCACTCATAATACTGCAGTACTTTTACTGTAATACTGCATACTACATCACTCATAATACTGCAGTACTTTTACTGTAATACTACATACTACATCACTCATAATACTGCAGTACTTTTACTGTAATACTGCATAGTACATCACTCATAATACTGCAGTACTTTTACTCTAATACTGCAGTACTTTTACTGTAATACTGCATAGTACATCACTCATAATACTGCAGTACTTTTACTCTAATACTGCATACTACAGCACTCATAATACTGCAGTACTTTTACTTATAAAAGGAGTATTTATTTTACATAGCTATTGATGGTATTGACTGTATTGATAGTATTGATACTGTTCCTTGAGTAAATGAGCTGAGTACTCTTCCTGGGCCACAGAGAGACATTAGAGGAGAGAGTATCCTATTATAGACTACAGTCGGTGATGTTGTACAACATGATGCTGAACAGAGACCTGCACAAACACCCTGAGGCAACTCTTTACAACCACTACTGACACAAAAATCATTGCATCGAAGAAAAACACCAACCTCTCAGCATCGTATTTAAACTCTAAATTCAGGTTGATGTTTGGATGCTAGGAAAGATTTAAGCATGAGGAAATTTAATGAATGTGTCTAATTTTCATATTTGCTCATGTGACTGAGTCCTATTTCATACTGACAGTCTTCATCCCAGGAGTCTGTTTTCAGTCTTTCCCAAAGCTTGATCACCTTTCAGTGTCTTTCACGCCTGTCGTCAGGATTGGTCACTGTAGATCAGGGGTGTCAAACATGCGGCCCGTGGGCCAGAACCAGCCCGCCGAGGGGTGCAATCCGGCCCACTTTCCTTCCTGTGTTCTTTTCCTTCCTTCCATCTGTCCTTTCTACCTTCCTTTATCCTTTTTGTTTCTTCCTTCCTTTCTTCCTTCCATCTGTCCTTCCTACCTTTCTTCCTTCTGTCCTTCCTTCCATCTGTCCTTGCTCCCTTTCTTGCTTCTGTCCTTCCATCCTTTCTTCCTTCCTTCCATCTGTCCTTCCTACCTTCCTTCCATCTGTCCTTGCTCCCTTTCTTCCTTCTGTCCTTCCATCCATCTGTCCTTCCTCCCTCCCTTTCTTCCTTCCTTCCATCTGTCCTTCCTCCCTTTCTTCCTTCTGTCCTTCCTCCCTTTCTTCCTTCTGTCCTTCCTTCCTTCCATCCATCCGTCCTTCCTCCCTTTCTTCCTTCTGTCCTTCCATCCATCTGTCCTTCCTCCCTTTCTCCCTTCCTTTTGCCTGTCTTTCCTTCCTTCCTTCCTTCCCTTCATATTTCCTTCCTTCCTGCCCTCCATCTTTTTAATGATCCGGTCCACATGAGATGAAATTGGTCCGTATGTGGCCCTTGAATGAAAATGAGTTTGACACCCCTGCTGTAGATTGACATATTTAACGTGCAGAAATCAGCTGATCCTGAGATGCTGTGATGTGTCTAATAGAGTCCAGTCGTAATATCATGAGTCCAGTACTGAGCAGCACACACATGGAAGAGGAGGAACTGGATTTCTCACTCACACTCTTCAGAAATCAAAGTTTTTTTTTAAATTTTGCATTGTTTCCTGTCATCCAAGTGTGTGTGTGTGTGTGTGTGATGGTTTCTATTCTGGTGTAAGTGTTTATTTAATGCTGAAGTTACACACACACACACACACACACACACACACACACACACACACACACACACACACACACACACACACACACACACACACACACACTTGGTGCAGATTCAAGCCTGAGGTGACGACGGCTCATCGGTGATTCACAGGCGAAGCTCCTCGCTGCAGTGAGCCATTGTTTACAGATAGATATCCCTCTGGATCGCTCCACCAAGATCCATATCACAGATCAATATTTCCCCTGAAATCACTCCGATGTGATCTGTGCACCCCTCCTTCCCTCCCTCTCTCTCTCTCTCTTCCCCGCCCCCCCTCGTCCACCCCTGACCCCCCCCCCCCCCCCCCTCGGCCACCGTGATGCCTAACCACCAAAAACAAAAACAATATTTTCAAGCGGAGGAGCTGGAGCTGGAGCGGCTGCATAATTTATGTGTGTCCTTTTTTATTTATTTTTATTTCCATCTCTTTGAACAGGTCGAATAAAACCAACATCCGTTCAATAATGCATGACCTGCGGTTTTGTTAATAGGCTTTGTAGTGGCAGTAATGTACTTTTGTACATGGCTGATGGAGATTATGGCCGGCTCCCCTTCGCCTGCCAGGTATCGATCCACCTTAATGCCCCCCCCCCCTCTTAGTGTCCCCTCGGCCCTCGAGCCTCGACCCTGAAACCACACACATACACACACATACACATACACACACACACACACACACACACACATATACACAAATACGTCAAAAGATATTCAAGCCAGTCAGTTGTTATTTTTTTATAACTACTACAACTGGATTTTGTTGTGTTAACCCTCCTGTTGTCCTTGAGTCAAGGAAGGAAGAGGGGAAGGAGGAAGGAAAGGAGGGAGGAAAGAAGGATGGAAGGAAGGGAGGAAGGAGTAAGGAAGAAGGAAGAAGGAAGGAAAGGAAAGAAGGAAGGGAGGAAGGACAGAGGAAGGAAGGAAGGGAGGAAGGTAGGGGGGAGGAAAGAAAGAGAGAAGGAGGAAGGGAGGAAGGGAAGGAAAGAAGGAAGGAGGGAAGGAAAGAAGGAGGAAGGAAGGAAGGAAGGGAGGAAGGTAGGGGGGTGGAAAGAAAGAGAGAAGGAGGAAGGGAGGAAGGGAAGGAAAGAAGGAAGGAGGGAAGGAAAGAAGGAGGGAGGAAAGAAGGAAAGGAAGGGAGGAAGGAAGGAAGGAAGGAAGGAAGGAAGGAAGGAAGGAAGGAAGGAAGGAAGGAAGGAAGGAAGGGAGGAAAGAAGGAACAGTAGATACTTGTGTATAAATATAACTTCAGATTTTAGACTAGTGTTTATTTTGTTGCTGTTATTTTCCCTTTTCTTCCTAATTGTGTGGATGTCATTGTAAATGAGGGTCAGTCAGTATAAATAAAAGAGGAAGTGGGTTCTAGGTTGTTATGTTAGAAGGATATCTCATAAAATGTGTCAGATTTTAATGAGATTTGCTACATAAATGACACCTGGGTGCAAACAAACAAACAAATCAATGGTTTCATGTTGATGTGGAAACAGATATTTTAAGTTTTAAGGATATTTTAAAAAGGGCTATTTCACTGATTTTGATGCCAAAGTCAAAAGTCAGTGAAGAAGAAGTGAAACTAGAACTTTTAAGTCTTCTTCCACAAGAAGAAACTCATTTAAAAGAAAAAAAACACACTTTAAGATGGAAGGAAGGGAGGAAGGAAGGAAAGGAAAGGAAATAAGGAAGGGAGGAAGGAAAGGAAAGAAGAAGGAAGAAAATGAAGGAAGGAAGGAAGGAAGGAACAATAGGAAGGAAGGTAGGAGGGAGAGAGGGAGAAAGGAAAAGAGGAAGGGAGGAAGTAAGGAAAGAAGGACAGAGAAAGGAAGGAAGGGAGGAAGGAAGGGAGGAAGGTAGGGGTGAGGAAAGAAAGAGAGAAGGAGGAAGGGAGGAAAGAAGGACAGAGGAAGGAAGGGGAAGGAAAGAGAGAAGAAGGAAGGAAGGGGGAAGGAAGGGAGGGAGGGAGGGAGGAAAAGAGAAAGGGAGGAAGGAAAGAAAGGACAGAGGAAGGAAGGAAGGGAGGGAGGAAGTTAGGGGGGAGGAAAGAAAGAGAGAAGGAAGGAAGGGAGGGAGGAAAGGACAGAGGAAGGGAGGAAGGTAGGGGGAGGAAAGAAAGAGAGAAGAAGGAGGGGAGGAAGGAAGAAAGAAAGGAAGTAAGGAAGGAAGGAAGGAAGGAAGAAGGAAAGGAGGGAGGGAGGAAAAGAGAAAGGGAGGAAGGAAGGAAAGGACAGAGGAAGGAAGGAAGTTAGGGGGGAGGAAAGAAAGAGAGAGGAAGGAAGGAAGGAAGGAAGGAAGGAAGGAAGGAAGGAAGGAAGGAAGGAAGGAAGGAAAGGAAAGGAAAGGAAAGGCAGAAGGAAGGAAGGAGGAAAGAAGGAAATTTTAAGGATATTTTTAAAGTCAAAACTCAGTGAAGAAGAAGTGAAACCAGAACTTTTAAATCTTCTTCTACAAGTAAGAAAAACTCATTTAAAGAAGAAAACACACTTTAAAACATGTTAAACTCTCTCAGTCATTATTGCCTCGCAGTCTAAAGGCACCTTTAGTCTATTTAAATGTACTTTCTGCTCCGTCTTTGTTGCAGCTGCAGCCAATAAACTCCCGCCCTCAGGGATCAATCAGGGCTCGTCTGATTTGAACAGGAATCAATAAGAAGCCGGTATGCTGTGTGCTCTGCTTCATTCAACTGGACGGGAGTTTTTATAAATAGTGCAAATAATGTAATATGTTTGCAGCAGCCTCTAAAACAAACAGCATTAAAGCTAATCACACTGTCACAGGTTCAACGTAGGTCATGTGATGAGTCATGTGATGTGTCATGTGATGAGTCATGTGATGAGTCATGTGGTTTATTATAGAGATAAAATTAGAGCAGTGAAGCTGAAAAGATAATGAATTTTAACAGGAAGTACTGTTAGAATATGTTTACTATATATATATATATATATATATATATATATATATATATATATATATATATATATATATATATATATATATATATATATATATATAAATAAATATAAAAGGTATGAATATATTTACAAGGCAGTGAATGTTTATTGATATATATTATAGTGAGTTGCATGATGGGAAATGTAGTATCTAGTGTTTTTTTTTTACAGTTAACTGATACCAACGACGTATTGATGCTAAAAATCTGAACCTAACCTTCCTTCCTTAAGTCTGTCCTTCCTCCCTCCCTCCTTCTTTCTCTCTTTCCTTCCTTCTGTCCTCCCTCCCTCCTTTTTTCCTTCCGTCTGTCCTACCTCCCTCCCTCTCTCTTTCTTTCCTTCCTTCTGTCCTCCCTCCCTCCTTCCTTCTTTCCTTCCTTCTGTCCTCCCTCCCTCCCTCCTTTTTTCCTTCCATCTGTCCTCCCTCCCTCTCTCTTTCTTTCCTTCCTTCTGTCCTCCCTCCCTCCTTCTTTCCTTCCTTCTGTCTGTCCTCCCTCCCTCCCTCTCTCTCTTTCTTTCCTTCCTTCTGTCCTCCCTCCCTCCTTCTTTCCTTCCTTCCGTCTGTCCTGCCTCCCTCTTTCTCTCTTTCTTTCCTTCCTTCTGTCCTTCCCCCCTCCCTCCCTCCTTCTTTCCTTCCCTCCTTTCCTACCTACCTTCCTTCTTTCCTCCCCTTCTTTCCTCCCCCTACCTTCCTCCCTTCCTTCTTTCCTCTGTCTTTCTTTCTTTTCTTCCTCCCTTCCTCTTTTCCTTTCTCCCTCCCTTCTTCCTCCCTTCCTTCCTTCACTCGGAGGACAACAGGAGGGTTAAATACATTTTTTAATATATTAATAATAAGAATTAAATTAAACTTTATTTTTATTCATTTTATTTTAATGGCAATTTGTAGCTACATAATGGTCCAATATTTTCTGTTTTCTACATTTGCTTTTTAAATATTTAATTGATATTTAATTATACGTTATAAAGCATATAATTAAACTTCACTGAAAATATTTATGCAATTAATGATTAATTTAATTATTTATCCATTTATAGCTTAATTTATTCTTTATGCTTTTATGTTAGTAGGTAGGCTACACTTTTATTTATTGTAGTTTGAATTATATATTCGTAACATAATTACAACAAATGTAAAATATAAATGTAATATTTTATAATATTTACACAATCAATGTCAGAAAAAATAGATATTGAAAAAATTTCAATTCTTAAAGCATGTGTGGATGCATATTTCTTTTCTGTTTGCATTTTTGCTATTTTAATTTTATTTATTTATCTTTTGGATATTATTTATACTCATAATCAAAAGCATAAAGTGGATTGAGGAAGGAGAGAAAGAGAGAGAGCATTTCTTTCCAAATCTAGTTTAGTTTTAATCCAATCACCGTGACTGTTAATATTGCTATTTAAATTATTGATAATTATCTATATTGCACTTCCTTGCGTCGGAGATATTGTTTGGAAACTTTGGAGCCTATAAAGCTGATTGAATCGAAGTGAATTGAATGGAGCGAGGCAGATAGAGAAGAGGAGATGGTTTGTGTTAGAGGATCGTCTCGGCTAATCCAATAAACGAAGCCTCTCCTTTCCTTCAGTCTGATTATTCCAATAATTAAGAGAAATTGCTGGAGCGTAGCTTCAATAAGGCTTTACATATTCAGCAGCTGCAGACCAGCACTGATATGTTCTGCTCCTGGACTCTGATTACAATCCTGCCGAGGAGCAGAGCTGACTCCAGGTCAGCCCAGAGCGAGCCGGCTGACCGCTGCCGATGAACTGCAACAGACACCCGATAATAAACTTTATTAAGTTAAGAATACACAAACAAGATATCTGCTCTTAAAGCATCATGCTCTGTTAGCTGCAGTCATCTCGGGACAAATGCAGCCTTAAATACAAGCTGCTGTGAGAGCGGATTTTAACATGAATAGTCTAGAATATGATTTTTATTATTAGGATATCTGATCATTTAGTTTAACCCTTAATATTCAGGGTCAAATTTGAACCAGTTTTTACAGTGTAGAGCTGTAAAAACACCACATACAATTTTTATTTTAGCTGGATTTTTCCTTATGTGACTCACAGGAGACAAAAATGGAAATAAAATGCATCTTTTAAAATGTTTTGTGCAGCTGATACACTATTTTAAAATATTAAATAATTTATATATATGTACAAATTTGACTTGTATCTATTAACCCTCCTGTTGTCCTCAAGTCAAGGGAGGAAGGGAGGAAGAAGGAAGGAAAGAAGGGAGGAAGGAAGGAGGAAGGGAGAAAGGAAAAGAGGAATGTAGAAAAAAGGAAATAAAATTCATCTTTTAAAAATGTTTTGTGCAGCTGATACATTTTTTTAAATATGCAAATGTACAAATTTGACTTTTATCTATTAACCCTCCTGTTGTCCTCTAGTCAAGGAAGGAAGAGAGGAAGAAGGGAGGAAGGAAGGAAAGAAGGGAGGAAGGAAGAAGGAGGAAGGACAGAAGAAAGGAGAAAGGGAGGTGGAGGAAGGAAATAAAGAAGGGAGGAAAGAGAGAAGGGAGGAAGGAAGGAAGGAAGGAAGGAAAGAAAGAAGGGAGGAAAGAAGGAGGGAAGGAGGAAGGACAGAAGGAAGGAAGAAAGGGGGTGGAGGAAGGAAAGAAGGAAGGGAGGAGGAAGGACAGAAGGAAGGAAGAAATGAGGGTAGATGAAGGAAAGAAGGAAGGAAGGGAAGAAGGAACAGTCAAAACAGACGGGGTCAATTTGACCCGGGAGGACGACACAAAGTTTTTAAAAAAAAAGAAAAAAAGTCAGGATTCAAAAATGTCACATTCATCATATTCTATAGAAAGTTCTATAAATAATGATTGTAAATGTATTTTAAAGATCAATCAAACATGTATTAATGACTAATGGAGAGTTTATGAATGTGAATTGATATAGAGACTAATTATGAGTCAGAATATGAACAGAATATAAAGGGTTATGAAGAATACATTTCAATAAATCCAACCTCTATTTTAACCAGAAATGCTGCACAACATACAACAAACTACAATTAATCATTTAACACACACATTTCAGCATGTTAATGAGTTAATGTAGCTGTTTTCCTCCAGCGTCCGGTCCTTATCTGAAGCTATAGACTGACTGAGCACATCCTGACTCCAGCTCCAGTTAACTCACAGACATCTGAGAGACTGATAACTACATCTGGGAGTCCAAGGAAGGAACATTCCCAGCAGTGAGATACTACTTCCTCTTAAGAATTTGATTTAACCAGATATAATACAATATATAATCTCTCTCTCTCTCTCTCTCTCTCTCTCTCTCTATGTACATTTAAACACACAAGCCCTTAATAACAGTAGTATACTGAACAATATCCCTTATATTCTGGAGACTTGAATAGACTTGAATTAGTTTTAACTGTATAATGTGAAACTGTTGAACTGGAAATAAACCATGAGCACTGACTGAAAAAAATATGTAAAGTTTCCTACAGGACAGGCGTCTATTTGTGGTGGTGACTTCAAATTGTTTTATTTTACACACTGTTGCTCCAACATGATTTACAACACACGGACTGACGGATGTAAACGTGTCTAAAACATCAAATGCGTGATTTTCCTCGACCACCTTTACCAAACGTGATCTTTGATCATCGTGAACAACAAGCTGGACCTGTATGTAGCCATCATTGCAATAACAGTGGTCACAAGTTAATTTGGCCAAGGTGTTTTGAAAATCATGTCATTTTTACTTCAACAGTTGTTATATCACCTTGTGACAGCTGGTTGGCGTGTAGTTGTGTGGCGTAATGGTTAAACACTACTTTGCAGTGGTTTTGCAGTTGGTGACACACTCAGTATTAAATCCCGTGTCCGCTGACTTTCTATTTATTTATTTTTGTTTGGAGATGAATACAGAATATGGTGACCAGTATTTCGGATCCCACAATTGTACTTCACAATATGAAGCATCATGCTTGGATTAACTAGGTGGAGCGAGAGATCATCAGATATATATATATATGAACGTACATTCAGGCATTCGCGAGGGCAGCTACGTTTCCTCTCCGTGATTAACGTCAACAGTCGCAGTGACAGAGGACCAACGTTTACAAACAAAGGTAACCAGTTGATTTGTAACACCGGCAACATGAGGACCATCCTCAAAGCCACATAGACATTAGGGAAGACTAACTGCAGGCCAAACTTCAATATGTTTTACAGCATGTTTGAGGGTGACTTGTCTGTTTCAGCCAACATGAAGGACCGGAAGTGCAGACACGTAAAACACGCTGTTCCGCCTACGGGACGGGACGGACGTTGGGAGGTTTTAAACACCAACCCTTAAATATATATATTCATGCCGTACATTGTTAGAAAGCTTAGATTCTCCTGATTCATTCAAGACCACTCACGAATTATATGGTTGCTCACAGCCGTAATAGTATTAGCGATTAGCTCGGCTAGCCACTCAGCTAAAGTAAAAACAGCTATCATGCTACTTACCTTCATAGTCTTCTCTTTATCCACAACGATCATCTTATGACTCAGGACTTTCTGTACAGCTCGCCAAGTATCCATTCTTGTGAAATATGAAATCCGTTTCCTTCTAACCGAAATACTTTCCTCAATATGTCAACATGTATTTAGTCCAACACGTAACGTAACACACACGGAACAAAACAAACGGTCCCTTTTACGTCATTTCCTGATCTGCACGCGCATCTGTGGGACACGTGACTGTTTTGTTTACGTCCGTTCTTCTTCTGGCCGACCAGGTGCATTAAGAGTGTCTTCTTTGGTTTTATTGCCGGAGTTACTGCATAGTACCGCCACCTACTGCACCGGAAGTGTAACGACAAGCTACATTCACAGACGGAGTCCCATTATAATGCTTTTATGAGCGAGGTCGAGCGATAAATGAATGTGTGGGAAACACTGATAATTTATGTTTAGTATGCATGATTAGATGAAAGGACAAAGCTATTGTTTTTATTATTTTTTTGCATTTTTATTGTTGGTTGTAATGTCCATGTATCTAGTGCAAGTGATTATATATAACAACTAATAGGACCAACATGAACAATTACTCCTCTTGTTGCTAGCTGTATTCTTAGTTCACTTTCTGCAGCAGTAGTTCCCTAACTTAACCCTCAAATATTCACTTTTATCAGCGTGTTTCCAGTATTTCATATTTGCTCTACTTTCACAAACATGAATAAACTTTGTTTGACGAGCGGGACTGACTCTGAAACATGAAAGAAACTCATAAAAAAAAGAATAATTTCAAACAGTGAACATAACACAAAGGGAAGGAAGTTTATATTGACGTCACTGAAACTTGTCAGTATGCAAAAACATTATTTATTTTAATTTTATAACAGGATCCATTCACATTTAACCTTTACATTGTGTTCATATTAGTCTCTACACCAATCACCATCAGTCATTAATACATGTTTGATTTAACTTATGGAAAAACATAAGTCAAACTTGTATCAGCTGAACAAAAGTGTAATAAAATGATGCATTCAATTTCATATTTGTATACTGTGGTCACATTAATAAACGTTTGGCTAGAATAAATATGTATATGGTGATTTTACAGCTTTTTATTTTCATCTAGAGGACAGAATTACTTAAGTTTCCCAGACATAAATATGGTTTAATTAAAGATAGACTAGTTTATATGATTTTCTTTTAATTTGTTTTCAATATGCATGATTAGATGAAATGATTTAATGCATTTTAATTGTTGGATGTAATGCCCATGCATGTAGTGTAAGTGCAAATAATGATTATATATAACAACTAATGGGACCTAAATGAACAATTACTCACTTTTTGGATGGAAAATGGCAACGCACACTTTTTACCCAGAAACAGCTGTTTAATCATAGTTTAATACTATGATTGACATTTTGCTAACTCATAAAAAAAGTGGCGTTATCTCTAAGTAGCCATGCTTATAACTACATAAAGCTTATTTTAAAGGTTCTTTTTTATTTCTTTAACTAATATTAAAAAAAAAAGTGAAAATCATCAAAACTCAAAAGATTCAACTCTCTCTTAAAAAAAGTGCTGATTGCAGGAGTATTTTTTCATTACTACTTTTTTAACAAAGCTGTTTAAAGTTGTTTAAAGTTGCTTCCTGGTGGAGGGATGAAGTGACAGGAAGACAAGAAGAAGAAGGAGGAGGAGAAGAAAGAAAGAGAGGTAGTGATGTCAGCGATGCAGGTGGCGCGGCGAGGCCAGATGGCAGCAGCAGCAGCAGCAGCAGCCGCGCTCCGCCTCGCTGATTAGCGGCGAGCAGACAAAGCGCGGCCATGTTTCACTTGTTCATCACTTAAGTGCAGAGCCCAAGGTGGAGGCAGGGAGATTTCCCTCGGGGGAAATGTGCCTCCTAAAGATAAGGCCGAGGCCCGGATTGCTCTCCGGGGGTGGCGAGGTACGACGAGGCAGCCGAGGGATCCAAACCTCTGAAGAAAAACAAAATGAAAGAGGGAAAGAAAAGAGTCTGTGGTGTGGAACGCAGACAGGCAGCAGAGAGAGAGCGGCTCCAAGTTAAACAGTCAAAACTTCAGCGAAAAGTTCAGTTTCCTTTTCCCATTAACTTCAATTCTGGAGAGACAGACAAAAAAAAAAAAAGAAAAAAGTCCACTTGCAAGTTTCCGACTTGAAAGTTGTTCACTTACTTACTTTGGGAGATCCTCGGGAGGCCGGCGCCATCATTGGGAGAACAATGACTGTAATATGCTGCACTTGACCTTTGACCTCCGCTTTAGCCAAACGCTCTCTCTCTCTCTCTCTCTCTCTCTCTCTCTCTCTCTCTCTCTCTCTCTCTCTCTCTCTCTCTCTCTCTCTCTCTCTCTCTCTCTCTCTCTCTCTCTCTCTCTCCTCTCTCTCTCTCTCTCTCTCCGCTCTGTAATTAGGATCGTCTGCTGCTGCTGCTGAAGATTATTATTACTGCTCAGAGGCTAACAGATTTCAGCCTGAACTCACAGAGAAGAAGAACGATGCTCGATATATTTACCTCTCTCTCTCTCTCTCTCTCCGCCGTCATCACATAAGGGCGAGATATAAAAGTGAGTGATTGTGGAGTAAAATGAGCGTCCAAAGGTTTTTGATTGCTGGTTGACGCGTTTCTCTCGATGATGATTGGTCCATTGTTAAGACTTCAGTTTACCTTCAGCATGTCTAAAGAGATTAAAGTGACATAACATCACACAGCTGTCATTCTGTGTGGAAAGAAAGAAGAAAACTTTACTCAAGTATGACTTTCTAGATTATTCTGAAAGCATCTGAAAGTCTTTCTAAGCAGAAGACACTCTAATGACACACTGCTGATTTAATTCTGATAGTAAATGCTAAAATAAAATGATGATGATGGTAAAATTACACATGTTGAACATCAGCATGTCATACTGACTATTACAAGATCTACTTCAAATGTGCTTTCAATGTAAAGTGATGGACGACGAAATCCATTTAATCCTCCTGTTGTCCTCGAGTGAAGGAAGGAAGGAAGGAAGGAAACAAGGGAGGAGGGAAGGGAGGAAGGATCAAGGAAAGAAGGAAGGAAGGAAACAAGGGAGGAGGGAAGGAAGGAAGGGAGGGAGGACGGAGGAAAGAAGGAAGGAAGGAAGGAAAGGAGGATGGAAGGTAGGAGGGAGGAAGGAAGGAGGGAGTGAGGGAGGAAAGAAGGAAGGATGGAGGAAGGTAGGAAGGAAACTTCCTTCTTTCTCTCCTTACTTCCTTCCTCTTTTCCTCATTACTCCTTTCCTTTCCTTCCTTCCTTCCTTCCTTCCTTCCTTCCTTCATTCATCCCTCCTTTCCTTCCTCCCTTCCTTCCTCTTTTCCTCCTTACTCCTTCCTCCTTTCGTCCTTACTCCTTTCCTTCCTTCCTTCCTTCCTTCCTTCCTTCCTTCCTTCCTCCCTCCCTCCCTCCCTCCCTTCCTCCTTTCCTTCCTTCCTTCCTTCCTCCTTTTGTCCTTACTCCTTTCCTTCCTTCCTTCCTTCCTTCCTTCCTCCCTCCCTCCCTCCCTTCCTCCTTTCCTTCCTTAGGAGGGTTAAAGCAGAGTGAGTAGGAAGCTCTGTACATCCTGACTGTGCTGACATGCTGCTTTACTGGAGAGCTCCTGAATATTGAAGCTGTTTAAACACACACACACACACACACACACACACACACACACACACACACTTAAAAAAACCCTTGTAGATTGCATGCAAGACCTCTATTACTCAAACTCGACCAACCACAAAATGAACAAAGTCAGCCGTTGTGCAGCAGCAATCTTGAGGCGAGATTGCAGCTGAAATTGAAATTAATGGCTTTTCTAATTGGAGCACATGTTTGTCAGAGTGACGGAGCGCCGTCGACACCAACTACATCCGCTCACCTGCCCCGCTGGCGCTCTCGCTGCCTCCTCTGATTGGCTGACAGCCACGCTCTGGATGAATGATGTCGTGCATGATTACAGGAGCTGAGGCTGTTTTTAAAAAGGAGGCTCGTTCTCTGCACGTTCCTTCACATGCAGCCTGAGAACCATGTCACATGATAACACGGCCACACACACACACACACAGACAGACATGCACACACACACACACACACACACACACTCACACAGCCACACACACACACACACAGACATGCACACACACACACACGACACACACACACACACACACACACTAAATGTTAAAAAATATGATATATATATATATATATATATCCTCCTTCCTCCCTCCCTTCCATCCTTCTTTCCTCCTTCCTTCCTTCTTTCCTCCCTCCCTTCCTCCTTCTCTCTTTCTTTCCTCCCCCCTTCCTCCCTTCCTTCCTTCCTCTGTCCTTCTTTCCTTTCTGCCTCACTCCCTCTTTCCTTCCTTCCTTCCTTCCTTTCCCCCCCTTCCATCCTTTTTCCTCCCTCCTTTCCATCCTTCTTCCTTCCTTCCTTCTTTCCTCCCTCCCTTCCTCCTTCTCTCTTTCTTTACTCCCCCCTTCCTCCCTCCCTTCCTTCCTACCTTCCTTCCTTCCTCCCTCCTTCCTTCCTTCCATCCTTCCTCCCTCCCTCCTTTCCTTCCTTCTTCCTCCCTTCCTTCCTTGACTCGAGGACAACAGGAGGGTTAACACAAGAAAATCCAGTTGTAGTAGTTGTGTGTGTGTGTGTGTGTGTGTGTGTGTGTGTGTGTGTGTGTGTGTGTGTGTGTGTGTGTGTGTGTGTGTGTGTGTGTGTGTGTGTGAGTGTGTGTGTGCCTCCTTAATGACTCATTTGTTCTCCTTAAAACAGTAAAACATGTAATATTCCTCAGAGTTTAATGCAGATTAAATACATTTTAATTATTAAGTCTGACTTTTTACCAGCTGAGAAAACAAAAGGCAGTAAAATGTAAATCAGGACACTTTTATTTTTTTATTTTATTTTATTTTTCTTGCAGTCAGCATTAAAAGCCGTCCATGTTTTACATAAATTTACACATTTCACACATTTTACACTACAGGATAAAAGTCTGTAAGCATTAACAACTTACCATATTCAGTGTTTTTGTTAATAACTTTCAATTAAATTCTGAGTTTTCTTAATTTATAATGTGTTAAATATAAATGAAATGTGAATAAAGCTTAATATGTGCTAATAAGCTTTATTTTTAGCTTTAAATTTAAATATTTAGATGCTCATCAGACAGACGCTAAGTGCTCTTTAAAGTCATTTATGTATATTTTTAGCCTTATAAGCAGCTTACACACTTAGTTATCTAGTTAGTTCCTTCCTGTCTTCTTTTCCTTCCTTCCATCTGTCCTTCCTACCTTCCTTTTTTCCTTACTTCCTTCCTTCCTTCCTTCCTTCCGTCTGTCTTTCCGTCCTTTCTTCCTTCCTTTTTTCCTTACTTCGTTCGTTCCTTCCTTCCTTCCGTCTGCCTTTCCGTCCTTTCTACCTTCCTTTCATCCCTACTTCGTTCCTTCCTTCCTCCCTTTCCTCCTTCTGTCCTTCCTTCTTTCCGTCTGTCTGTCCGTCCTTTCTACCTTCCTTTCTTCCTTACTTCGTTCCATCCTTCCTCCCTTTCCTCCTTCTGTCCTTCCTTCTTTCCGTCCTTCCGTCTAGTCCTTCCTACCTTTCTTCCCTCCCTCCTTTTGTCCGTCTTTCTTTCCTTGAAATTGACCCTGTCTCTTTTGACTGTTCTTTCTTTCTTCGCTCCCTCCTCCTTCCATCCAACCTTCCTTCCTCCTTTCCTTCCTCCCTCCCTCCTTCCTCCTTTCCCCCCTCCTTACTCCTTCCTTTCTTCCTTCCTTCCTTCCTTAATTCCTTCCTCTTTTTGTCCTTACTCCTTTCCTTCCTTCCTTCCTTCCTTCCTTCCTTCTGGCGGTACTTTTCCTCCTTCCTCCTGTCCTTCCTCCCTCTCTCCTTACTCCTTCATTTCTTCCTTTCTTCCTTCCTTCCTTCCTTAATTCCTTCCTCTTTTCGCCCTTACTCCTTTCCTTCCTTCCTTCCTTCCTTCCTTCTGTCCATACTTTTCCTGCTTACTCCTTTCCTTCCTTCCTTCCTTCCTTCTGTACGTACTTTTCCTCCTTACTCCTTTCCTTCCTTCCTTCCTTCCTTCCTTCCTTCTGTACGTACTTTTCCTCCTTACTCCTTTCCTTCCTTCCTTCCTTCCTTCCTTCCTTCTGTCCATACTTTTCCTCCTTACTCCTTTCCTTCCTTCCTTCCTTCCTTCCTTCCTTCCTTCTGTCTGTACTTTTCCTCCTTACTCCTTTCCTTCCTTCCTTCTGTCCTTTCTTCCTTCTGTCCTTTCTTCCTTCTGTCCTTCTTTCTGTCTGTACTTTTCCTCCTTACTCCTTTCCTTTCTTCCTCCTTACTCCTTTCTTCTTCCTTCTGTCCTTCCTTGACCTGAGGACAACAGGAGGGTTAAAGGTCAAAGGTCAAAGGTTAACTTCGCCCTAAATCTCAGTTTTACGTCGTGATTCTGTGACATTATTACAACTCACTAGAAATCCGATCATGATCCAGTATGGAAGTTGAATCCTCCAGCGGACAAACACTGAAAATAGACTTCACAGTGACGGAGGAGACATCTGCTGTCCATCAGGAAAAAAAAAGAAGAACATTTACATATTTATAGAATCTGGATTAATACACGAGGGAGAAAGAGAAGAGATGTCATTTTAAGAATTCATACTAATTAAACTAAGTAATTAAACTTTTTTTATGTGTGTGTGTGTGTGTGTGTGTGTGTGTGTGTGTGTGTGTGTGTGTGTGTGTGTGTGTGTGTGTGTGTGTGTGTGTGTGTGTGTGGTGTGTGTGTGTGTGTGTGTGTGTGTGTAAATCTTATCGGACACACATTATTATTCAAAGCAGAGTATTTTGAAATGTCTCGAGGGAAGGATCAAGATTATTCTGGTTCTGGTTATTATGACTACTATTCAGAATTTGGGATGAATTTTACTTTTTTATGTATTTTACATTTAGAAGTTAAATATTTAACTCTAGCTTTAGATTTAACCTGAGATCACGTGTGTACATCATCAAGATCTTCAATACTTTCTTAAATTGATGTTTCTTTTGGTTAATTGTTTCTTTCTCCTTTCTTTCTTTATGTTCAAAAACTCATACTACATACTTCTATACTACATACTAAACTATCAGATAGTAAGCAGACCGTTTACACTGTAGTAAACTACACGATTACCCACAATGCATTTGGTTCCTACCCGAGCTGAAATCATCAGCTGATTTCATTTTAGATCTAAAACATAGACTGTATAAAAGAAATGGACGTAACATCCGTGACGTCACCCATTGGTTTGTGGACTGCTGCTCGGAAGCCAATAGTTTCGAATCTAGGCAGCGCCATCTTGAAAATTTCAGGTGCATGCTGGGGAAAAATAAAAACACGGATTCTACTTATATGGGCATGAGGCGGGCCATGGGCGGAGCGGGGAGGTTGCTATGGTTGCGAGGGCTGGATCTCGAGGACATTGGGTCAATCAACCTGTCAATCAGGACGTAGCCACGCCCTAATGCATACCCTGCTTTATCATCACATATAAAATCAGGGAGGCCAAAATGTCCCAAATGAACATCATACTGCATTGAAGAAGGCTTTAAACTAGCGATTGAGACCATAAACACATTTTGAAAACGCTTACTGAGGTTAGAAATCAAGTGAGAAGTTGGTGAATTCTCCATTGACTTGTATAGAGACGGTCGCCCCCTGGTGGCCTTTTGATAGAATGCAGCTCTAAGTTACTTCCTGGTTGGCCTCATTTCAGAGGACCAGAACTCCCCACCTGGGTCTAACTCTGTAAATATACCACTTTATCCACATTTCTAACCTTTTAGGAAGAAAGTAAAGTAATCCTAGTTGAGCTTTACATCCTGAATTGTATTGTGAAATTACATTTTTTGTATTTTTATAGTTGTGTTTTTATAGTTTATCTTATTAGTTACTGTTTTTTTTACTGTTTCTTATTTTGCTATTGTTCATTTTTATTCTTATTTCAGTTAATTAAATTATTTTTTCATTGCTAGTTTTAGTTTAAGTTAATTATAATAACCCTAGTTCAAAAGGCTGCTTCCCTTTAAACCCATTTAATGAAATCTAAACCTCATGGTGGTCAA
>NC_070585.1:31384222-31389222 GCF_027409825.1 Scomber japonicus | reverse complement strand
GAGTGTGTGAGTGTGTGAGTGTGTGTGTGTGTGTGTGTGTGTGAGTGTGTGAGTGTGTGTGTGTGTGTGTGTGTGTGTGTGTGTGTGTGTGTTCAGGCTGAATAAATACTGTTATTTCACATTGTGTAACTCGTGTTCCTGACATTCTTCCTGCCTCCTACACTCCTGTTTCCACTTGCCCGCTGGTATTTATATTTATAGTGGTCCACATCCCTGCTGGATTGGGTTTTTTTTTTTTTTTTTTGTTAGAGTCCATTAGTGTTTGACTTCCTGTTTTGACCCTTTGACTGTTTATTTGGACTTTTGCTGACTTGCCTGTTGTCTTTTTGATTGGTCTGCTTGTTCTCTGCCTCATTTTTTGACCTTTTGCCTGTTTGCCTTCCTTCCTTCCTTCCTTCCTATTTTCCTTCCTCCTTTCCTTCCTTCCTTCCTTCCTTCCTCCCTCCCTCCCTCAATCCCTTCGTCCCTCCGTCCCTCCCTCCCTCCTTTCTTCCTTCCTTCCTTCCTCCCTCCTTTCCTTCCTTCCTTCATTCCTTCCTTCCTTCCTTCCTTCCTCCCTCAATCCCTTCGTCCCTCCCTCCCTCCCTCCCTCCCTTCCTTCCTTTCTTCCTTCCTTCCTTCCTTCCTTCCTCCCTCCCTCAATCCCTTCGTCCCTCCCTCCCTCCCTCCCTCCCTTCCTTCCTTTCTTCCTTCCTTCCTTCCTTCCTTCCTCCCTCCCTCAATCCCTTCGTCCCTCCCTCCCTCCCTCCCTTCCTTCCTTCCTTCCTTCCTTCCTTCCTTCTTTGAGTGTTTGACTTCCTGTTTTGACCCTTTGACTGTTTATTTGGACTTCTGCTGACTTGCCTGTTGTCTTTTTGATTGCTCTGCTTGTTCTCTGCCTCATTTTTTGACCTTTTTCCTGTTTTTTAATAATAATAATGAAACTATTTAAATTACTTAATCAATCATTTTCTAACCAATGTTTTCCCTTCATCCTGTTGTCCTTCCTTTCTTCCTTTCTTCCTTCCTTCCTTCCTTCCTATTTACCTCCCTTCCTTCCGTCCTTCCTTCCTTCCTTCCTATTTACCTCCCTTCCTATTTTCCTTCCTCCTTTCCTTCCATCTCTCCTTCCTCCCTCCCTCCCTCCCTTCCTTCCTTCCTTCCTCCCTCCCTCCCTCCCTCCCTCCTTTCTTCCTTCCTTCCTCCCTCATTTCCTGCCTTCCTTCCTTCCTTTACCTTCGTTCCTTCCTACCCTCCTTCCTTCATTCCTTCCTATTTTCCTCCCTCCCTTCCTTCCTTCCTTCATATTTACCTCCCTTCCTTTCTTCCATCCTATTTTACTTCCTCCTTTCCTTCCTTCTTTCCTTCCTTACTTCTATCCATCTTTCCTTCCTCCTTTCCTTCCTTCCTTCCTTCCTTCCTTGAGTGTTTGCTTGCCTGTTTTGACCCTTTGACTGTTTATTTGGACTTTTGCTGACTTGCTTGTTGTCTTTTTGATTGCTCTGCTTGTTCCGTGCCTCATTTTTTGACCTTTTTCCTGTTTTTTAATAATAATAATGAAACTATTTAAATTACTTAATCAATCATTTTCTAACCAATGTTTTCCCTCCATCCTGTTGTCCTTCCTTCCTTCCTTACTTCCTATTTACCTCCCTTCCTTCCTTCCTTCCTTCAATCTGTCCTTCCTTCCTTCCTTCCTATTTACCTCCCTTCCTTCCTTCAATCTGTCCTTCCTTCCTTCCTTCCTTCCTTCCTTCCTTCCTTCCTCCCTCCCTTCCTCCCTCCCTCCCTCCCTCCCTCCCTCCTTCCTTCCTTCCTATTTTACTTCCTCCTTTCCTTCCATCTCTCCTTCCTTCCTCCCTCCCTCCTCCCTCCCTTCCTTCCTTCCTTCCTTCCTCCTTTCCTTCCTTCTTTCCTTCCTTCCTCCCTCCCTCCCTCCCTCCCTTTCTTCCTTCCTTCCTTCCTCCCTCCCTCCCTTTCTTCCTTCCTTCCTTCTATCCATCTTTCCTTCCTCCTTTCCTTCCTTCCTTCTCTCCTTCCTGCCTTCCTCCCTCCCTTCTTTCCTTCCTTCCTCCCTCCCTACATCCCTCCCTTCTTACCTCTCTCCCTCCCTCCCTCCCTCCCTCCCTCCCTTCCTTCCTTCCTTCCTTCCTTGAGTGTTTGCTTGCCTGTTTTGACCCTTTGACTGTTTATTTGGACTTCTGCTGACTGGCCTGTTGTCTTTTTGGTTGGTCTGCTTGTTCCGTGCCTCATTTTTTTGACCTTTTGCCTGTTTTTTAAACACAATGTTAGTTAGGAAGACTGCTTTGGAAATGTAATAATGTAATATAATATAATGTAATGTGATTTCTTTAATGTGGTGAAACATTCATGTGTCCATTCAAAATGGAAAATGGAAATAAATCAACTTGTGGCTTCCTCAGCTGGATTATTCAACTGGTAAACACATTGTTGTTCATCTATTAATTATAGTTAACCCTCCTGTTGTCCTCGAGTCAATGAAGGAAGGGAGGAAGAAGGAAGAAAAGGAGGGAGGAAGGAAGGAAGGAGGGAGGGAAGAAAGGACGCAAAGGAGGGAGGAAGAAAGGGAGGAAAGGAAAGAAGGAAGGAATGAAGGAGGAAAGAAGGAAGGAAGGAAGGGAGGGAGGAAGGAAGGAAAGAAGGAAGGAGGGAGTAAAGAAGGAAGGAAGGAAGGTAGGAGGGAGAAATGAAAAGAGGAAGGAAGGAAAGAAGGACAGAGGAAAGGAGGAAGGAAGGAAGGGAGGAAAGGAGGAAGGACGAACTTTTCAGATTTTAATGACTCCATTGTTAAGACTCTAAAAAGACGCAAAGGAGGGAGGAAGAAAGGGAGGAAAGGAAAGAAGGAAGGAATGAAGGAGGAAAGAAGGAAGGAAGGAAGGGAGGGAGGAAGGAAGGAAAGAAGGAAGGAAGGAGTAAAGAAGGAAGGAAGGAAGGTAGGAGGGAGAAATGAAAAGAGGAAGGAAGGAAAGAAGGACAGAGGAAAGGAGGAAGGAAGGAAGGGAGGAAAGGAGGAAGGACGAACTTTTCAGATTTTAACGACTCCATTGTTAAGACTCTAAAAAGACTCAGAGGGCCTGAAGGGGAGATTTGAGTTTCACCCTCGTGTTGGATTAAATAAAAATAAAAATAATAAAATCTGAAAATGAAATTCTCTGAGAAACCATTCAGTAAAAAGATGGTTGCATCATTTTAAACATATGGCATCATATTTATATACGCTGTTAAAACACAAACACTCAAATAAGGTGATGATATATCTAATTTTTTTTTTTTTTGCATCTTCAGCAGCAGAGATATAAATCTGAGCGTTGAACTGTGTGTGTGAGATCCTCAGAGATCCGCCGTCGACTGACAGACTGCAGATTGAGAAGATAGTTGATTTCAGCCATCCGGTGCTGATATGCAAACTACACCTGCTGGCGGAGGTTTTGGGTCAGGTGCTATAGTTTGCAGGAAGTGTGTTTGTGCTGCACAGGGAGCCAGATGGGCGGAAGTAACAAAGCTGTCAGTCACAGAAAACATACGTTAAAACGCTGAAATCTGTCAAGTTCTTCATGGATAGCTGGTTATTTCTCTCCGTCTGAGTGAATCTCAAACATAAAGTATAGTTTTGGTGTTTCTTTCCCTATACTTTGCCGTTCTGGTTGACTAAATGTATCACTTCACAGTATAAATGTATAAATGTTTTTACTTTTTACCAGGCGGGGAGTTCTGGTTCTCTGAAATAAGGCCAACCAGGAAGTAACTTAGAACTGCATTCTATCAAAAGGCCACCAGGGGGCGACCGTCTCTATACAAGTCAATGGAGAATTCACCAACTTCTCACTTGATTTCTAACCTCAGTAAACGTTTTCAAAATGTGTTTATGGTCTCAATCGCTAGTTTAAAGCCTTCTTCAATGCAGTATGATGTTCATTTGGGACATTTTGGCCTCCCTGATTTTATATGTGACGATAAAGCAGGGTATGCATTAGGGGGCGTGGCTACGTCCTGATTGACAGGTTGATTGAGCAATGTCCTCGAGATCCAGCCCTCCCAATCATAGCAACCTCCCCGCTCCGCCCATGGCCCCGCCTCATGCCCATATAAGTAGAATCCGTGTTTTTATTTTTCCCAGCATGCACCTGAAATTTTCAAGATGGCGCTACCTAGATTAGAAACTATTGGCTTCTGAGCAGCAGTCCACAAACCAATGGGTGACGTCATGGATGTTACGTCCATTTCTTTTATACAGTCTGTGATTGTTACCTGGTATCATGGCATCAACACCACTCTGATAAAATGCATCATCATCTCTGCTGCTGTTTGTAGTTTTAGTTTAACTTTAACTTTTACTAGTTTCATGATGACGATTGTCTCGGTTAGTTCTCTGTGGATTCTTGATCTGCTGATGGAGTCAGCCGGGTATCGACCCCAAGACCTTCCTGCTGTGAGGCACTTGCCATCCTGTGTTCTTGTCCTTCCTTCCTATCTTCCCTTTTTCCTTCCTTTCTTCCTTACATCTGTCCTTCCTCCCTTTCTTCCTTCCTTCCTCCTTCCCTTCTGTCTGTCCTTCCTCCTTCCTCCCTCCTTTCTGTCTGTCCTTCCTTCCTCCCTCCCTTCTGTCTGTCCTTCCTTCCTCCCTCCCTCCCTCCCTTCTGTCTGTCCTTCCTTCCTTCCTTCCTTCCTCCTTCCCTTCTGTCTGTCCTTCCTTCCTCCCTCCCTTCTGTCTGTCCTTCCTTCCTCCCTCCCTCCCTTCTGTCTGTCCTTCCTTCCTTCCTTCCTTCTGTCTGTCCTTCCTTCCTTCCTTCCTTCCTCCCTCCCTTCTGTCTGTCCTTCCTTCCTCCCTCCCTTCTGTCTGTCCTTCCTTCCTTCCTTCCTTCCTTCCTCCTTCCCTTCTGTCTGTCCTTCCTTCCTTCCTTCCTTCCTTCCTTCCTTCCTTCCTCCTTCCCTTCTGTCTGTCCTTCCTTCTTTCCTTCCTTCCGTCTGTCTGTCCGTCCTTCACTATCTCTCTTTCCTAC
>NC_070585.1:31326722-31379222 GCF_027409825.1 Scomber japonicus | reverse complement strand
AAGGAAAGATGGAAAGATGGAGGGAAGGAAAGATGGAAAGACACAAGGAAGGAAGGAAGGCAGGGAAGATGGAAAAGACGGAAGGAAGGAAGGAAGGAAGAGAGAAAGGAAAGATGGAAAGATGGAAGGAAGGAAGGAAGGAAGGAAGGAAGGAAGGAAGGAAGGAAGGAAGGAAGGAAGGAAAGGAGGGAGGAAGAAAGGAAGGGAAGGAAACCCTCACATATTACTCATATTCTTACTCATAATTAATCTCTACACCAATTCACATTCATACATTCCTCCATCAGTCATGCATAAAGTGCAGAGAGATAAAGGAATATAACATAAAACACACAGAAGGAAGAAGGCAGGGAGGAAGGAAGGATGGAAGGAAGGAAGGAAGGGAAGGAAGGAGGGAGGAAGGAAAGGAAGGAAGGACGGAGGAAAGAAGGAAGGAAGGAAGGAAGAAGAAAGGGGGACGGAGGAAGGGAAGGAAGGAGGGAGGAAGGAAAGGAAGGAAGGACGGAGGAAAGAAGGAAGGAAGGAAGGAAGAAGAAAGGGGGACGGAGGAAGGAAAGAAGGAAGGGAGGAGAGAAGGAGGGAGGGAGGAAGAACAGATGGAAGTAAGGAAAGGAAGGAAGGAAGGACGGAGGAAGGAAAGAAGGAAGGGAGGAGAGAAAGAGGGAGGGAGGAAGAACAGATGGAAGTAAGGAAAGGAAGGAAGGAAGGACGGAGGAAGGAAAGAAGGAAGGGAGGAGAGAAGGAGGGAGGGAGGAAGAACAGATGGAAGTAAGGAAAGGAAGGAAGGAAGGACGGAGGAAGGAAAGAAGGAAGGGAGGAGAGAAGGAGGGAGGGAGGAAGAACAGATGGAAGTAAGGAAAGGAAGGAAGGAAGGACGGAGGAAGGAAAGAAGGAAGGGAGGAGAGAAGGAGGGAGGGAGGAAGAACAGATGGAAGTAAGGAAAGGAAGGAGGGAAGGACGGAGGAAGGAAAGAAGGAAGGGAGGAGAGAAGGAGGGAGGGAGGAAGAACAGATGGAAGTAAGGAAAGGAAGGAAGGAAGGACGGAGGAAGGAAAGAAGGAAGGGAGGAGAGAAGGAGGGAGGGAGGAAGAACAGATGGAAGTAAGGAAAGGAAGGAAGGAAGGACGGAGGAAGGAAAGAAGGAAGGGAGGAGAGAAGGAGGGAGGGAGGAAGAACAGATGGAAGTAAGGAAAGGAAGGAAGGAAGGACGGAGGAAGGAAAGAAGGAAGGGAGGAGAGAAGGAGGGAGGGAGGAAGAACAGATGGAAGTAAGGAAAGGAAGGAAGGTCATACACAGTGAAATATTATAGTGATATAATAATGTTATGACAATAATTGTACTGCTACTACCTCTACCTCTATCTTTACCTCTACCTTTACCTCTGCCATGACATTTGTTTCCCTGATGGTGAAACCAAAGGAAAGGTCACAGAAGGGTCTAATAATCAAATCGGTTCATCCTCTGGTAGGTCTTATGAGAATATGCTCACTAAAGGATAAAATATTTATTTGGGAAGGTCAAGGATAAAAAGAAACATTTGGTTCAGACGAGGGGCTCTGCAGGGATTTTGGGCCCCAATGAAATGATATCACATTGGACTCCATCACTACACACAATTTCTGTAACCACACCTCGACCTGTGAAGGCCTGTAATGCTCTTATAGTCCAATACTAACTGCACAATATAACTGACACTGAGCTGTTATAATATAACACTGTGATAAACATGCATACAACATTCAGCATACAAATATAAAGTGTTTAATTATAAATGAAATATTCTATTAATGTCTATTAAGTAGGGCTGTCAGCGTTAATAAGTTAATCGCGATTAGATTAATGCAATCCATAACGCGTTAATTTCTTTTAAAATCGCATTTTAATGTTGCAAGCCTTTTTGTCCCTTCTACTCCCCCGTAGACGGCTCCTCTAGCTGTAGCGCTATGCTTTGAAGTGGCCTCCTGCAGTAAACCTACCGCGCTGATGGAAAGTAAGAGAGCTACTGGACTTTTGAACGGCTTGTTTAACTTTAAAACACTTCCAGACGCTTCAGTTGACAAGTCAAAAGTAAAATGCAACCTGTGTCAAACGGAGTTTAACTACCACCGGAGTACGTGGAGTTTGAGTTAGCACCTCCACGCTAAACACCCAGGTGCAGCCAAGCCAGCCTCAGCTCCACCAAAGGACCATTTTGGAGTGTGGGAGTCGCAGCAGAGCCGTGATTGATTCCCAGTTAAGACACTCTGGTAAGAAATGCTTTACATTATGGGCTTAAAACTGCCTTCAAATGGAAAATAACAGGATTTTAAACATGCAATTCAAAATGCGATTAATCGTGATTAACTATGGAAATTCTGCGATTAATCTCGATTAAAAAAATCTCCCTGTCTCTCTCTCTCTCTGTCTCTCTTTCTCTCTCTCTCTCTCTCTCTCCAAAAAACAGAAGAAAGCAGTTCTCTTTACATTTGATGATGCACTAACTGCTATCCTGCTGTGTTATTACCAGGGTACTCATTAGATATTTCATTTTTTTCCCTCTCTCTCTCTCTCTCTCTCTCTCCCTCTCTCTCTCTCTCTCTCTCTCTCTTTCATCCATCCCGTCATAACCTTCAGCCGCAGACAGCAGACAGTTCTTGTGAGCGAGACAATAAACCTCTCTGTTCTTTTTTTTGTAATTCTTGGCTTTGTGTCTGAGGGAGACAAAAGCATTTAATCAGCTCGGTCCAATGCAGAAGAAGACTACACATGTCGTCCAATTCTGCCACTTTTCACCCCTCCTCCCACCTTGCCCCCCCTTTGCCTTTTTTTTATTTTATTTTGAAATGCAGAAGTTGGCTAATGGCTTTGGCTTGTCACAGGATCAATACATCGCCTGTCTGTACATCTTGAGAGAATAACATATGATTCATTTAACTTGTGACAGCGCTGCGTCTACCTTCTTTTATTTTATTTAACCTTTGTGTCGTCCTCCCGGGTCAAATTGACCCCGTCTGTTTTGACTGTTCCTCCCTTCCTACCTCCTTTCCTTCCCTTCCTTATTTCTTCCTTCCTTTCTCCCTCCTTTCCTTCCTTCCTTCTTTCTCCCTTCTATCCTTCCTTACTCCCTCCCTCCTTTTCTTCCTTCCTCCCTCCCTCCTTTCCTTCCTTCCATCCTCCTTTCCTTCCGTCTTCCTTCCTTCCATCTTCCTTCCTCCCTCCTTTCCTTCCTACTTCCTCCTTCCCTTCGTTCTTCCGTTCTTCCTTCCTTCCACCCTCCCTCCTTTCCTTCCTTCTTTCTTCCTCCCCCCTCCCTCCTTTCCTTCCTCCTTTCTTCCTCCCTCCCTCCCTCCCTCCCTCCTCCCTTCCATCCTCCTTTCCTTTCCTTCTCATTCTCTCACAGCTTCATGAAAGATGAATCAAACATTTTTGCATAACTGATGGAGGAATGTATGAATGTATTAATTATGAGTAAGAATATGAGCAGCATGTGAGGGTTAATACAACATATAGACTGCTCCTTATTTCCTTATTTAATGTTTCCTCCTTCCTATCATCATGTTCATGTCTACGCCGACAGACAGGAATGTAACGATTAAAACATCCGTCAGTTTCATTCAGGATGAAAGTGACGTGACAAGCAGACAACATCTGCCGAGGTTTCCGCCCTCGCAGCCTCCGGGCCTCAAAAAAAAAAAAAAAAAAGCTTCATCCAGCGACGGAGCGAGCCGACGCCGAGACACACACATATGGTACGGAGCTTTATCTGCATCCACACGTCTCCTCTGTGCTAATAATCCTGCTGCACTTAACGCTTTGAGCTTATGGATTACACGAGGAAGAGATGGGACCTTTCTAGGACTCAGATGGAGCGGTTTAAAGTTCAAGCTCTGTCATCTTTTCTTTTCTTTTTTTTTTCCTGAGCGTTTCTGTCACTCAGGCTTACACACAGTACATCACAGCCACACATGATGAACGGCGGCCATGCTTTATGAAATATTAGACCCTCCTGTTGTCCTCGAGTCAAGGAAGGAAAGGAGGAAGAAAGAAGGATGGAAAGGAGGGAGGAAGAGAGAAGGATGGAAGGGAGGAAGAAGGAAGGATGGAAGGGAGGAAGGAAGGAAGGAAGGAAGGAGGGAAGAAGGGAAGGAATGATGGAAGGGGGAAGAAAGAAGGAAAGGAGGAAGGAAGGAAAGATGGAAAGACGGAAAGAAGGAAGTAAAGAAGGAAAGGAGGAAGGAAGGAAAGATGGAAAGAAAGAAGGAAGGAAAGATGGAAAGACGGAAGGAAGGAAGGAAGGAAGAAAAGGAAGGAGGAAGAAAGGAAGGGAAGGAAGGAGGAAGGAAAGGAGGGAGGAAGAAAGCAAGGAAGAAAAGGAGGGAGGGGGAAGGGAAGGAAGGAAGGAATGATGGAAGGGGGAAGAAAGAAGGAAAGGAGGAAGGAAGGAATGAAGCAAGGAAGGAAGAAAAGGAGGGAGGAAGGAAAGAAGGAAGGCAGGAGAAGGGAGGAAGGGAGGAAGGAAGGAAGGAAGGAAGGCAGGAAGTTAGGGGAGAGGAAAGGAAGAGAAGGAACAGTCAGAAGAAAGGGGGTCAATTTGACCCGGGAGGACGACACAAATTTTAAATTGTGTTTTTTTTTTTTAATTTTGGATTTACACAAATATGTATCAGCTGCACAAATAATGCATTTTATTTCCATGTTTGTGTACTGTTAGCTAAAAGAAATGTGTGTTTTACAGCTCTCAAATGGGTTTGGGTAGGTTTAGGGTTAAATTGGGTCAAACAATGGGTCAAATTAGACCCTGAAGAGTCAGTAAGGGTTAAATATAAATGGTGTAAAATCTACAAAGTGTGTTATAGTCTCAGTAAATCTCATCAAGTCATGTTTCTA
Organism: Scomber japonicus; assembly: GCF_027409825.1. NCBI lineage: Eukaryota > Metazoa > Chordata > Actinopteri > Scombriformes > Scombridae > Scomber > Scomber japonicus. The sequence goes on along the minus strand of NC_070585.1, from coordinate 31,374,357 downwards.
ACAAAGCTTGGAGTGGCACATTCATTCTTGCTCTTTTTCATCTCTGTCATTTCACTTCTTGGCTAAATGGTGACGGCTCCATCTGTCACCGAAACGTTGGCCAACATCGACTCGAGTCTCAGAACAATCGGAAAGAAAACTGTAAAATGAAAATGGATTGAAAAGTATTATCACTCTAATAAAGCTAGATTTATATACAGGAGGTCAGAGGTCAGCAATTAGTTTAACCCTCCTGTTGTCCTCGGGTCAAGGAAGGACAGGAGGAAGGAAGGAAGGAAGTAAGGAGTGAAGGAAGGGAGGAAGGAAGGAAGGAAGGAGAGAAGGAAGGAAAGGAGGAAGGAAGTAAGTAAGGAAGTAAGCAGAGAAGGAAGGAAGGGAAGGAGGAAGGAAGGAAGTACGGAGAGAAGGAAGGGACGAAGGAAGGATTAAAAGGAGTAAGGAGGGAGGGAAGGAAGGAAGGAAGGATTTCCTTCCTCCTTTCCTTCCTTCCTCCCTCCTTTCCTTCCGTCTTCCTTCCTTCCTTCCTCCCTCCCTCCTTTCCTTCCTCCCTTCCTTCACTCCTTCCTCCTGTCCTTCCTTCCTTCCTTCCTTCCTTCCTCCCTCCTTCCTAATGAAGCAGATGAGGGTAGTATCAGCGGGCAGATGTCATAACTCCCATTAGAAAGTGAAAGCAAACAGAGTCACAGCTGCTTCCTTCGTCCCTCCTTTCCTTCCTTCCTTCCTCCCTCCTTTCCTTCCGTCTTCCTTCCTTCCTTCCTCCCTCCCTCCCTCCTTTCCTCCCTCCCTCCCTCCTAATGAAGCAGATGAGGGTAGTATCAGCGGGCAGATGTCATAACTCCCATTAGAAAGTGAAAGCAAACAGAGTCACAGCTGCTTCTGTTAATAGTCATTTAGCAGCAAATGACTCATAAAGATGAACATACATGAAACAACTAATATAATTGTTGATTGTTATCTACTGGAGACCAAAATAAAAAAAAAAGATGTAATCTATGAAAGCATGAAAACATCAGCTTTTCATTACAGGGGGTCAAATCTTTTAGTTGGAGGGCCAGATTTGTCTATTTGCTTCCCGCTGACATGCAGTGTTTCCTGTGAAGAGAAAATAAACCTTTTTATTTGACTGATTTCTACTAATTCATGTCGTGTTTCTGCCCTTTCAGCCAATAAGAGCTGATTAAACATCTTTATGCTGATATTTGAGCCTTTTGTTATGTGTAAATGTTAAGATTTATACTTAATTAAGATTCAATAAGGGATTAAAAATGACTTAGATTTAATAAAATGCCATCAAATGTCATCCTTAGCTGTGACTACTACTGCAGCTTTATATGGTTTATGTTTATAAGTTGTGAGTTTAACTATTTTCCACTTATAGATGTATACTTGTTTTAGCTTTTATAGGCCTAAACAGATAAAAAGGCAAATATTAGCATGAATAGTAACAATCTTAGCTGCAGTATTGTCTTTTTTTCTTGATTCCTAATCTGGTAATTATGTTTGTATGTGAAGGAGGGAAGGGAAGAAGGACGGAGGGGGGAAGGAAGGACAGGAGGAAGGAAGAAAGGGGGGATGAGGAAGGAAAGAAAGAGAGAAGGAGGGAGGGAGGAAGGATAGATGGAAAGAAGGAAAGGAGGGAGGAAAGAAGGAACAGTCAAAACAGATGACACAAAGGAAGGGGAGGAAGGGAGGAAAGAAAGGAGGGAGGAAGGAAGGAAGGAGGGAAGGGAGGAAGAAGGAAGGAAAGGAGGGAGGAAGGAAGGGAGGAAAGGAAAGGAAGGACGGATGGAGGAAAGAAGGAAGGAAGGTAGGAGGAAGTAAGAAAGGGAGTAAAAGAAGGAAGGACAGAAGGAAGGAAGAAAGGGGGATGGAGGAAGGAAAGAAGGAGGGATGGAGGAAGGAAGGAAGGAAGGAAAGAAGGAACAGTCAAAACAGACAGGCTCAATTTGACCCGGGATGCTAATGTAACGTTAGCTTAAATCCTTCCAAACTGTCTCTCACCTGCTCGTTAAAACACAAATGTCTCATTATCTGTTTCTGCATACATACAGGAGATGCAGTGTGTGTGTGTGTGTGTGTGTGTGTGTGTGTGTGTGCGTGTGCGTGTGCGTGTGCGTGTGTGTGTGTGTGTGTGTGCATGGAGGATTTTTAGCTGACGGCTGCATAATAACAATACCAACCAATATAAAGCATTAGCGTAGCTGCTGCTGAGGAATGAGTAAAATAATGTAATTACTTGAACAATGAATCACGTCTAATCACTATTATATATTTAAAGTAACTCGTCGTCGAGCATCGCCTGGTAACCAACATTTAAGGTTTGAGACCTTTTTACAGCCAACTTAAGCTGGCTCCAGATGTCTCATGAATATATATGAGCAGCGAGCAGCGAGCAGTTCAAGCACATGCTAAACACTGCTGTTTATTTGTCAGATTAGTCCCTGCACTGTAGCATTGTACCGTCAGCAGTTTAGCCCCCAAATGAAACTGTCCACAGAGTAAACTCAGCAGTATCTTTTCTCCCAGAAACAAATTTGATTTTTTTTTTTTACTTCTTCTTCTCTGCTTTTTTTTTTTTTTTTTTTTTTCCCGTGCATCATAAACCACATGCGATGCACTTGTATTATTATATTGAGGTTGTGGCAGAAAATTAAAGTGGCCAAGATCCCAGCAAATAAAAAAAAATAAAAAACCCCAACCAAACAAAACTATCTGCATGAATAGATAAACCATATATGAGGAAATTTGTTTTTCAATGATTTGGGTGAAATGTCATAACATTTAAAAAAAAAAGAAGAAGTAGGAAATGCTTCTGCAGCTTGTTTCTTAGATGACTCCAGTAATTTGGTTTCTAGTAGTAAGGCAGGAAGGAAAGAAGGAAGGAAAAGAAGGAGGAGAAGGAAGAGAAGACAGGAAGGAAGGAAGGAAGGAAAGAAGGAAGGAAAAGAAGGAGGAGAAGGAAGAGAAGACAGCAAGGAAAAGAAGGAAAGAAGGACAGAAGGAAGGAAGTAGGGAAGGACAGAAGGACAGAAGGAAAGGTGGAAGGAAGGAAGGAAGGAAGGAAGGAAGGAAGGAAGGAAGGAAAAGAAGACAGGAAGGAAAGATGGAAGGAAAGAAAGAAGGGATGGAGGGAGGGAGGGAGGGAGGGAGGGAGGAAGGAAAAGAAAGAGAAGGAAGAGAAGACAGCAAGGAAGGAAAGAAGGAAAAGAAGACAGGAAGAAAAGATGGAAGGAAGGAAAGGTGGAAGGAAGGAAGGAAAATATGACAGGAAGAAAAGATGGAAGGAAGGAAGGAAGGAAGGAAGGAAGGAAGGAAAAGAAGACAGGAAGAAAAGATGGAAGGAAGGACAGAAGGAAGGAAGGAAGGAAGGAAGGAAGGAAGGAAAAGAAGGAGGAGAAGGAAGAGAAGACAGCAAGGAAAAGAAGGAAAGAAGGACAGAAGGAAGGAAGTAGGGAAGGAAAGAAGGACAGAAGGAAAGGTGGAAGGAAGGAAGGAAGGAAGGAAAGAAGACAGGAAGGAAGGAAGGAAAGATGGAAGGAAGGAAGGAAGGAAAAGAAGGATGAGAAGGAAGAGAAGACAGGAAGGAAGGAGGGAAGGAAAGAAGGACAGAAGGAAGGAAAAGAAAAACTGGTTTACTCTGCAGCATCTTCTTCTTCTAGCTTCTGTTCTTTTTATTATATTATTTTATAGTGTGGTTGGCTCACCCCATTGACTCTCTGTTCTTCATCCCATCCCCTCTTATCACAGTTAGGAATATTCTCACATTAGTTTAGTGGGTGGTTGATAAAGGAAGGAAGGAAGGAAGGAAGGAAGGAAGGAAGGAAGGAAGGAAAAGAAGACAGGAAGAAAAGATGGAAGGAAGGAAGGAAGGAAAAGAAGGAGGAGAAGGAAGGAAGGAAGAGAAGACAGCAAAGAAGGAAGGAAGAAAAGAAGACAGGAAGGAAGGAAAGAAGGAAGGAGGAAAAGAAGACAAGAAGAAAAGATGGAAGGAAAATAAGGAGGAGAAGGAAGAAAAGACAGCAAGGAAGGAAGGAAAGAAGACAGGAAGGAAAAGAAGGAGGAGAAGGAAGGGAGTGAGGAAGGAAGGAGGAAGGAAGGGAGGGAGGAAGAAAAGATGGAAGGAAGGAAAGATGGAAGGAAGGAAGGAAGGAAGGAAGAAAAGATGAAAGGAAGGAAGGAAGGAAGGAAAAGAAGGAGGAGAAGGAAGAGAAGACAGCAAGGAAAAGAAGGAAAGAAGGACAGAAGGAAGGAAGTAGGGAAGGAAAGAAGGACAGAAGGAAAGGACGGAAGGAAGGAAAGGTGGAAGCAAGGAAGGAAGGAAGGAAGATAAGAAGACAGGAAGGAAGGAAGGAAAGATGGAAGGAAGGAAGGAAGGAAAAGAAGGATGAGAAGGAAGAGAAGACAGGAAGGAAGGAGGGAAGGAAAGAAGGACAGAAGGAAGGAAAAGTAAAAACTGGTTTACTCTGCAGCATCTTCTTCTTCTAGCTTCTGTTTATTTTATTATATTATTTTATAGTGTGGTTGGCTCACCCCATTGACTCTCTGTTCTTCATCCCATCCCCTCTTATCACAGTTAGGAATACTCTCACATTAGTTTAGTGGGTGGTTGATAAAGGAAGGAAGGAAGAAAGGAAGGAAGGAAGGAGGAAGGAAGGAAGGAGTCAAGGAGTGAGGAAGGAAGAACGGAAAAGAAGGAGGAGAAGGAAGAGAAGACAGGAAGGAAGGAAGGGAGGAAGGAAGGATGGAAAAAGGAAGAGAATGAAGAGAAGACAGGAAGGAAGGAAGGAAGGAAAAGAAGACAGGAAGGAAAGATGGAAGGAAGGAAGGAAAAGAAGACAGGAAGGAAAGATGGAAGGAAGGAAGGAAAAGAAGGAGGAGAAGAAAGAGAAGACAACAGGAAGGAAGGAAGGAAAAGAAGGAGGAGAAGGAAGAGAAGACAGGAAGAAAAGATGGAAGGAAGGAAGGAAAGATGGAAGGAAGGAAAAGAAGACAGGAAGAAAAGATGGAAGGAAGGAAGGAAAAGAAGGAGGAGAAGAAAGAGAAGACAACAGGAAGGAAGGAAGGAAGGAAAAGAAGGAGGAGAAGGAAGAGAAGACAGCAAGGAAAAGAAGGAAAGAAGGACAGAAGGAAGGAAGTAGGGAAGGACAGAAGGAAGGAAGGAAGGAAGGAAGGAAAATAAGACAGGAAGAAAAGATGGAAGGAAGGAAGGAAAAGAAGGAAGGAAAGGAGGAAGAAAGAAGGAAGGAAAAGAAGACAGGAAGAAAAGATGGAAGGAAGGAAGGAAGGAAGGAAAGATGGAAGGAAGGAAAAGAAAGAAGGCAGGAAGGAAAATGGAAGGAAGGAAAAGAAGACAGGAAGAAAAGATGGAAGGGAGACAGGACAGGTGGACAGCTGTGTTATGAGTATCTGACCTTTGACCCCTGTTGTGTGTTATAATATGAATGTACATGCTCATTAGACCTAAACTGTAAATCAGGTTTTACTCTGCTTCTGTTTTTTATTCATAATATATTATTTTATAGTGTGGTTGGCTCACCCCATTGACTCTCTGTTCTTCATCCCATCCCCTCTTATCACAGTTAGGAATATTCTCACATTAGTTTAGTGGGTGGTTGATAAAGCCGCATTGTTTCATGACAAGTTGTTTTTTTATTTTATTTTTTTTAGTCGCTGGTGTTTGTCAGGTTGGTTAGCAGATCTCAGCTTGTGGGAGGCTGGCATCTGTTTCTCTCTGACTGGAAAGCTCCGAGTGTCAGATGGTTTTAACGGAGGAAAAAAAAAAAGAAAAAGAAAAAGAAAAAAACTCAACAATGGCTTAATGGAAAATATTTAATATCTATAAATAAGATTTCTTTTAAAATCATAGTAAGCAGTAAAACAAAGAAGGAGAAGAAGAAGTACTGAAGAGCTGAGTGAAGTCCTCCCGGGTCAAATTGACCCCGTCTGTTTTGACTGTTCCTTCTTTCCTTCCTTCCTTCCTTCCTTCCTTCCTTCCTTCCTTCCTTCTTTCCTTCCCTCCTTCCTTGCTGTCTTCTCTTCCTTCTCCTCCTTCTTTTCCTTCCTTCCTTCCATCTTTCCTTCCTCCCTTCTGTCCTTCTTTCCTTCCCTACTTCATTTCCTTCCTTCCTTCCTTGTGTCGTTCTTTCCTTCCTTCAGTTTTTCTTTCCTTCCTTCCTTCTGTCCTTCTTCCCTTCCCTCCTTTCCTTCCTTCTCTCCTTCCTCCCTCCTTTCCTTCCTTTTTTCTCCCTTCATCCCTCCTTTCCTTCCTTTTTTCTACCCTAGTCCCTCCTTTCCTTCCTTCTTTCCTTCCTTCTTTCCTTCCTTTCCTTCTTTCCGTCTTTCCTTCCTTCTGTCCTTCTTTCCTTCCTTCCTTTCCTTCCTCTCTCCTTTCCCTCCCTCCTTCTCTCTTTCCTTCCATCCCTCCCTCATTTCCTTCCTTCCCTCCTTCCTCCCTCTCTTCCTTCCCTCCTTCTCTCTTTCCTTCCTTCCCTCCTAACTTCCTTCCTTGACTCAAGGACAACAGGAGGGTTAATTTAAACTTTTCTGCTGCATCTTCATTTTAAACATATATAATTTTAAACCCAATCACAGACTGATATGAACATGCATCAGTTTTCATTTGAGCATCTGGTCCTGGAAGAACTCAGTGATTAAAGTCCAGCTGATTGTTTGGTAATCTCCACTCTTGAACAGCAGCTTAGCAACCGTAACTATGCATCGCAGCTGCACTGGACATTAAAAATATCACACTCTAGTGTTTAAGTGTTTTTTTTCCTCCCCATTCCTGTATTCATACTTCAAATTGATTACATTGCATAATACATTCAGTAGAGTAGTCATACTGTAGGTATCAGCTGCTGTTGTTATGGAGCAGAAACCAATCATTTATCCGTTCTGTCGGAATTGTATGACATCACACAATACACGCTAGATGACACGCCTCCATTCCGACGACGTTGCCACGGCAACCTGTCAGATTGGTCATTAATGTGGCCCATTATTTTGTGGGGGTCAAAGGTCATATTTATTAAATAATAATTAATAAAATTAAATAATTCAAACATTAGCAGCCCTGTCATGCTCTTAATTGGATTTTGGGAGGTTTATCCTTTTATATAAATGCTGACTTGTTGCCCTGGACCTTTTTAAATCTAACTTCGACTAACAGACTATTGTTAAATTCTTGTTTCCAGAGAGCTACGAGCTACAGCTGTTAAAAATCTGCCAGCTTTAATTTCACTCAACAAAAATTTTGACGAATAAAAAAAATGAGAAGCTGCCTTCAGGCGATGATTGTCTTTCTGAATAAAACAGTTTGAGGTTTGAGAGAGTTGCAAATCTGCCACTATTATCACACTTGACTTGGTCTAATAGAAACCTTAAGTGGAGCTTTGTGAACAGTCAATAGATGAAAACTAACATCTGTCTTTGTTTGTGTGATGACAGAGAAGCTCTTATCCTGTTCCTTCTTTCCGTCCTCCCTCCCTTCCTTTCTTTGCTCCCTCCTCCTTCCATCTTTACTTGCTTGCTTGCTTCCTTCCTTCCTTCCTCCCTTCCTCCTTTCTTTCCTTTCTGCCTTCTCTCCTAAATTCCTTCCTCTTTTCGTCCTTACTCCCTTCCTTCCTCCGTCCCTCCTTCCGTCCTTCCTTCCTTCCTCCGTCCCTCCTTCACTCCTTCCTCCGTCCCTCCTTCACTCCTTCCTCTGTCCCTCCTTCCTTGCTTCCTTGCTTCCTTCCTTCCCTCCTTACTCCTTTCTTTCCTTTCTGCCTTCTCTCCTAAATTCCTTCCTCTTTTCGTCCTTCCTTCCTTCCTTCCTCCGTCCCTCCTTCACTCCTTCCTCCGTCCCTCCTTTCTTCCTTCCTTCCTTCCTTCCTTCCTTCCTTCCTTCCTTCCTTCCTTCCTCCGTCCCTCCTTCCTTCCTTCCACCGTCCCTCCTTCCTGAATCAAACAGTTTGAGGTTTGAGAGAGTTGCAAATCTGCCACTATTATCACACTTGACTTGGTCTAATAGAAACCTTAAGTGGAGCTTTGTGAACAGTCAATAGATGAAAACTAACATCTGTCTTTGTTTGTGTGATGACAACACAGAGCAGCTCTTATCCCGCTGTATTAAAAATAATCGTGGTATTAAAATGCATGAGCACGCCAAAATGTAACTTTGTACTTGGAGCTGTGTCTGGGTTTGGTTTTTATTATTATTTTTATTATTGTGGAATTAAAATCTGTCTGTCTGTCTGATGGTGATGCTGCTCAGCTGTTAGCAACATGAATTTTAACCCTTGTGTCGTCCTCCCGGGTCAAATTGACCCCATCTCTTTTGACTGTTCCTTCTTTCCTTCCTTCTTTCCTTCTTCCCTCCCTCCTTACTCCTTTCCTGCCTCCCTCCCTCCCTCCCTACCTACTCTTTTCTTTCCTGCTTTACTTCCTCCTTTCCTTCTGTCCTAAATTGCTTCCTTCCTTCCTCCTTTCCTTCTTCCCTCCCTCCCTCCTTTATTTCCTTCTTTCCTTCCTTCCTCCTTTCCTTCTGTCCTAAATTGCTTCCTTCCTTCCTTCTTTCCTCCTTTCCTTCTTCCCTCCCTTCCTCCCTCCTTTATTTCCTTCTTTCCTTCCTTCCTTCCTTCCTTCCTTCCTTCCTCCTTTCCTTCTGTCCTAAATGGCTTCCTTCCTTCCTCCTTTGCTTTCCTTCCTCCGTTCCTTCTCTCTTAAATTCCTTCCTCTTTTTGTCCTTACTCCTTTCTTTCTTTCCTTCTTCCCTCTTTCTTTGCTCCATCCTCCTTCCATCCTTGCTTCCTTCCTTCTTTCCTTCCTCCCTCCCTCCTTACTCCTTTCCTTTCTTTCCTTCCTTCCTCCCTTCCTTCCTTCTCTCCTTTCTTCCTTCCTTCCTTCCATCCTCTTTTCCTCCCTTCCTTCTATCCTCTGTCCTTCTATACTCCTTTTCTGCCTTCCTCTTTTCCTTTCTCCATCCCTCCCTCCTACTTCCCCTCCTCCCCTCTTTCTTTGCTCCCTCCTCCTTCCACCTTTCCTTACTCCTTTCTCTCCTCCCTCCCTCCTTCCTCCCTTCCTTCCTTCTCTCCTTACTTCCTTCCTCTTTTCCTCCTTACTTCTTTCCTTCCTTCCTCCTGTCCTTCCTTCTGTCCTTCCTTGACCTGAGGACAACAGGAGGGTTAATGTGACCCCATCAGAAATCATGTGAATTATCAGCATTTGTATTCTCTCTTTTTTTTCTCCTCCCAGCTGACAGAAACAACCCCCCCCCCCCCCCCCCCCGCCCCCCCTCCTCACTGCTGCTCTCACTCTTTGGCCCGACATTGATTTCTCTTGGTTTGTACCCGAGCTTCCTGTCTTGTTAGTGAAGCCTGCAGTATCTTTTCCATCAGCAAACCAGCAGACTGGGGATGTCCCAAAGCAATCCACGGGATCAACATCCGGAGACTGATCGAGGGCTTTTTTAATAGATCTGTATCGGCTGCATGAAGATGGATCCATTTCTGATCCTTTGTTTATTGTAAACTAATCCACTTGTGAGCTTTACTGGCTGTCAGAGATGCTACATGGCACTAGATTGAACATACAAGGAGGGAGCAGGTTCAGCTAAAATACACCCTGACAGCAAGGAGAGCTGCTCTGGGAGAAGAAACATCTGTTTTAGAGACAATACGAAAGGTTTAGCTCACCTGTAAAATGCTGTTTATTTGTTTATTAAGACTGCAGTCAGACTATATGACGTTATTCAAGAATATAGAAAAGGACAGCTGTGAGTTATGAGTATCTGACCTTTGACCCCTGTTGTGTTTTAAAATAAAAGTACAGCTGTGATCCATCTGACAGTACACACAGTACAGTTCGATCTTATGTGGGCTGGATCATTAAAAAGATGGAAGGAATGAAGGAAGGAAGAGAGGGAGAAAGGAGTCAAGGAGTAAGGAAGGAAGGATGGAAAAGAAGGAGGAGAAGGAAGAAAAGACAGGAAGGAAGGAAGGAAGGAAGAGAAGACAGCAAGGAAGGAAGGAAGGAAGGAAGGGAAAGAAGGAGGAGAAGGAAGAGAAGACAGCAAGGAAGGATGGAAGACAGGAAGAAAATATGGAAGGAAGGAAGGAAGGAAGGAAGGAAGGAGGAGAAGGAAGAGAAGACAGCAAAGAAGAAAGGGAGGGAGGAAGACAGGAAGAAAAGATGGAAAGAAGGAAGGAAAGAAGACAGGAAGGAAGGGAAAGAAGGAGGAGAAGGAAGAGAAGCCAGCAAGGAAGGAAGGAAGACAGGAAGGAAGTAAGTAAGGAAGGAAGGAAGGAAAGATGGAAGGAAGGAAGGAGAGTGAGTGAGAGTTCTGGTTTAACAGAGTTTTGATTTTTGAGATGTGACGTTTTTTTTTAAATTAAAGACATTTTACACACTGTAAAAACAATCAGCAGAACCTTTTAACAAAAATGCAATTTCTCTGTGATGTGTTCAGGATCAGCTTCAGTGAATCCACTTTGGAAATAAAAGAAAAAAAATGTTGCACTTGAGATAACTTGAGATTTTGGTTCGTAATCATCAAATTTCTGAGTTTTTTTTTCCTCTCCAGTAAAACCTGACACAGTGATTTAACATGAGGTGAAGAAACACAATGTGACATCACTACTTGATATCAATCAGAAAGATACAGGAAGGAAGGAAGGAAGGAGGGATGGAGGAAGGAAGGAAGGAGGGATGGAGGAAGGAAGGAAGGAAGGAAGGAGTCAAGGAGTGAGGAAGGAAGGACGGAAAAGAAGGAGGAGGAGAAGGAAGAGAAGACAGGAAGGAAGGAAGGAAGGAAGAAAGGAAGAAAAGATGGAAGGAAGGAAGGAAGGAAAAGAAGAAGGAGGAGAAGGAAGAGAAGACAGGAAGGAAAGAAGGAAGGAAGGAAGGAAGGAAGGAGTCAATGAGTGAGGAAGGAAGGAAGGAAGGAAGGGAGGAAGGAGTCAAGGAGTGAGGAAGGAAGGACGGAAAAGAAGGAGGAGGAGAAGAAAGAGAAGACAGGAAGGAAGGAAGGAAGGGAAAGAAGACAGGAAGAAAATATGGAAGGAAGGAAGGAAAAGAAGGAGGAGAAGGAAGAGAAGACAACTGTAAAAAAAATCAGCAGAACCTCCTTTTAACAAAAATGCAATTTCTCTGAGATGTGTTCAGGATCAGCTTCAGTGAATCCACTTTGGAAATAAAAGAAAAAAAAATGTTGCACTTGAGATAACATGAGATTTTGGTTCTGAGTTTTTTTTTTTTCCTCTCCAGTAAAAACCTGACACAGCGATTTAACATGAGGTGAAGAAACAAAATGTGACATCACTACTTGATATCAATCAGAAAGATGTCACTAAACGTATTGATCCTGCATTGATGACTGATACAGACCAACTGCAATCAGCTCAACAGATCAATTGTGCTAATTTGTCATAAATCAATACATGTTTTGACGTTAGAGTGTCTCATCAACAGGCTTCTTATATTCCTGAAACAAGAGAGAGATCATTTGTGCTGAGCGTGCAGATTGTTAACAGCTGTGTGGTGCTGCCTGTGCTTTCTATCGCTCCTCCCTGGTCATCTTCACCTAATCAGTCTACAATGAGGTGCACCTGCATGGCCTCTGGGGAGGAAGGGGTTAAAATGCTGACTGCTGGTCTCAGCCTGGGATTTCATGTTATTTAGGCTCTGTTAGAAACCTCATCCTTTCCTACTACTCGTACTAACTCTGACATCATGTGAAGTATGTAGTGTGTTTCAACTGTGTAGTGATTTAGAGTATGTGAGAAGTTCCTGGATGGTTTACTAGATTCTCCAGAAATGCAGAGTATGCATCAAGAGCTGACTACTCACACTCACATTACCCAAGATGCAACGCTACTACTCACACTCACATTACCCAAGATGCAACGCTACTACTCACACTCACATTACACAAGATGCAACGCAACTTCTGAAAAAAACCCAAAATACAAACGTCACAGATCACTACCTCGGTGGTTTCAAGTTAGCTACAGCGAGGGTTAGGGGAGGAAGGAAGGAAGGAAGGAAAGAAGGGAGGAAGGAAGGAAGGAGAGAAGGAAGGAGGGAAGGGAGGAAGAAGGAAGGAAAGGAGGAAGGAAGGAAAGAAGGAAGGAGGGAAGGGAGGAAGAAGGAAGGAAAGGAGGAAGGAAGGGAGGAAGAAGGAGGGAGGAGGGAAGGAAGGAAAGAAGGAAGGAGGGAGGGAGGGAATCAAGGAAGGAAGGAGGAAAGAAGGAACAGTCAAAACAGATCACCACCTTGGTGGTTTCAAGTTAGCTACAGCGAGGGTATGTTCGCATCCTGTTTTCAAAATAAAAGCACCAATTCTATCGTTATGGTTTTCTTAATAATAAAAGGTAACGGGTGTTTTATTTTGTGAAAATGACAGGAAGTGCGTTACTCGCTACGGCTAACTTGAGTGGCTCTGAATTCTCAGGAACAAAACTTTAAACAGGTGTTATTTGGACACATTAGCGTCACATTGTGGATCTAAAGGGCTACTTTTTTTGCTTCATCAATTAGTGAGATTGATCTTTCCGGTCCTCTCATTGGATGATTGAGGCAACTCTTAACAAAGCTGCAAATATTTAGGTTTTTCCCCATAAAAAGTCTCTTATAGCATTGATAGTATGTCTCACATGCAAAATGATGTCATTTCTAAACAGCTTAATTCTTACTGAAAAGATTAATATATGGCACGACTCAGTGACACATGGAATAATTACACAATAAGTCAAGAAAAATAAAATAATCACACTGTGGTTCAAAAGGTTAAGACAGAGCTCACACACACACACACACACACACACACACACACACACACACACACACACACACACACACACACACACACACACACACACACACACACACACACACTTCCTCCAGCTGATTCAGATGTAGAAAAATGCTGTCTGTGTCTGTGTGTGTGTGCTTCCTCTTCCTCCTCTTCTTCTTCTTCTTCTTTATTCTATATCTATTACTCTTATGATGAATGGCTGCACTGTGTCTTAGTGTAAGCTGTGCACTATCTCACTAAAGCTCTGACCCAGATATTTTAATTGCTTATTCTCACTTACAGTGAGTCTCTATGATAAATAGCAGTTGTTTTTTTTGTTTCCCGTTTTTTTTTCTTTGCAGCCGAAGGGACTATTTTTGAGCTCGGCACATCATCACAGCGGGTTGCTGAGTGTGTGAGTGGGTTTGAGCAGGAAACGTTCTGCTTTGTAATGAGGAAGCTGTTTTTATACTTGATTTTAAAAGGACAGTCCCCTCCCTCGATTTCTTGGAAAGGTATAATTTAACTCTACGAACGTGTCGAAGCCTGAAAAGCAAACAGGTGATCTCTGACCGATGACACGGAGCTGCACCCGGAGCAGTTAGAGCAGTTAGAGCAGAGGTGTCTAAGTCATTTTCATTCAAGGGCCACATACAGTACAATATGATCTGATGTGGGCCGGATCATTAAAAAGATGGAAGGAAGGAAGGAAGGAAGAAAGAGAGGGAGGAAGCAATCAATGAGCGAGGAAGGAAGGAAGGAAGGAAAAGAAGGAGGAGAAGGAAGAGAAGACAGCAAGGAAGGAAGGAAGGAAGGAAGGAAGGAAAAGATGGAAGAAAGACAGGACAGGTGGAAGGAAGGAACAAAGAAAGGAAGGATTAAGGGAAGGAGGGAAGGAAGTAAGGAAGTAGAGAAGACAGGAAGGAAGGAAAGAAGACAGGAAGGAAAGATGGAAGGAATGAAGGAACAAAGAAAGAAAAGGAGGAAGGAAGGAAAGATGGAAGGAAGACAGGAAGAACAAATGGAAGGAAGGAAGGAAGGAAGGACAAAAGGAAGGAAGGAAGGGAGGGAGGGAGGGAGGGAGGGAGGGAGGAAGGAAGGAGTCATGGAGTGTGGAAGGAAGGAAGGAAAAAAGGACAAATGGAAGGTAGGAAGGAAGGAAGGGAGGGAGGGACAGACAGACGAAGACAGGGAGGAAGGAGTCAAGGAGTGAGGAAGGAAGGAAGGAAGAAAGGACAAATGGAAGGAAGGAAGGAAGGAATTAAGTAAGAAAGAATGAAAAGAAGAAAGGAAGAAAGGAAGGAAGGAAGGAAGGAAGGAAGGAATGAATTAGGAAGAACAATTTATATCCAAACAAACCAAACACAGAAGCTGAAGAGGAAGGAAGGAATAAAAAATTAAAAAAAGAAAGGGAGGAACATTTCACTCTCTAAAAAACCTTCATTACTTTAGATTTTAAAATAATTTGGAGTGACTAATGTCTGTAATTTTTTTCCAGGGTTGTTGTGGATCATTGTGAGCAGATGGAGCTGCCCACATGAAGGTTCCTCTAACTCGAGCTCTGTATGAACCTTTCGGAGAGCGACAGGCTGCAGTTTGACTTCGACGACGTGAGAAAGTGTGAAGACGGCCAGCACACTTAAACACAGTAATGGTGGTAATTAGAGCGAGGCAGTAATAAACCTTACGGCTCTGTGGTGAGGAGAAGGAAGTGACACCCATATGCAGCACACATGGTGTCTGTTTCTATCAAATCTGAATCTTATATTAAATCAATTTATTTAACTGTCCTGGAGGAAGGAAGTAAGGAGAGGAGGAAGGAAGGAAGGAAGGAAGGAAAGGAGTAAGGAGGGAGGGAGGGAGGAATTTAGGAGAGAAGGAGGGGACGAAGGAAAGAAGGAATAAGGGAGGAAAGGAGTAAGGAGGGAGGGAGGAAAGGAGGAAGCAAGCAAGCAAGGAAGCATGGAAGGAGGAGGGAGCAAAGAAAGAGGGAAGGAGGGGAAGAAGGAACTGACACCCATATGCAGCACACATGGTGTCTGTTTCTATCAAATCTGAATCTTATATTAAATCAATTCATTTAACCCTCCTGGAGGAAGGAAGTAAGGAGAGAATGAAGGAAGGAAGGGAGTAAGGAAGTAGGGAGGGATGGATTTCGGAGAGAAGGAGGGGACGAAGGAAAGAAGGAATAAGGAGGGAGGGAGGGAGGGAGGAAAGGAGGAAGGGAGAAAGGAAGGAATGGTTAGGGTTAGGGAAGGAAGGAGAGGAGTAAGGATGAAAAGAGGAAGGAATTTAGGAGAGAAGGAAGGGACGAAGGAAAGGAGGAAGGAACGAATGAAGGAAAGGAGGAAGGAGGACAAGAAGAAGGAAGTAAGGAGAGAAGGAAGGAAGGAAAGAAGGAATAAGGAGGGAGGGAGGGAGGGAGGAAAGGAGGAAGGGAGAAAGGAAGGAATGGTTAGGGTTAGGGAAGGAAGGAGAGGAGTAAGGATGAAAAGAGGAAGGAATTTAGGAGAGAAGGAAGGGACGAAGGAAAGGAGGAAGGAAGGATGGAAAGAAGGGAAGGAGGAAGGAAGGAAGGAGAGAAGGAAGGAAGGAAAGAAGGAAGGAAGGAATAAGGAGGGAGGGAGGAAGGAAGGAAAGGAGTAAGGAGGAAAAGAGGAAGGAATTTAGGAGAGAAGGAAGGGATGAAGGAAAGGAGGAAGGAAGGAAAGAAGGAAGGAATGAAAGGAGGAAGGAAGACAAGAGGAAGGAAGTAAGGACAGAAGGAAGGAAAGGAATAAGGAGGGAGGGAAGGAGGGAGGAAAGGAGGAACAGAGGAAGGAAGGAAGGGTTAGGGAAGGAGAGGAGTAAGGATGAAAAGAGGAAGGAATTTAGGAGAGAAGGAAGGGAGGAAGGAAGGAAGGAAAGAAGAAAGGAAGGAAAGAAGGAAGGAAAGGAGTAAGGAGGGAGGGAGGAAAGGAGGGAGGATTGTTATCAAACTTCTACAGTAGTACTTCTACAGTTGTACAGATAGGGTCTTTACTCATAAATCCATGCTTTGGGAAGTTTGAAAGTACACCAGGAGTTTATTAAAATAACACTTACCTGATGTATTTTACTCTGCTGCTAACTGCTACTGCTAAAGCTGTAAACAGCGTCGAAATCTCGCGCGATCACTGAAATACCGTGTAATCTCGCGAGACATCCGCAATGCATATCTACAGATCTGTGCGTGATCTCGCGAGATTTCGACGATGTTTACAGCTTTAGCAGTTAGCAGTAGCAGCAGAGTAAAAGACATCAGGTAAGTGTTATTTTAATAAACTCCTGGTGTACTTACAAACTTTCCAAGGCATGAATTTATGAGTAAAGGCCCTATTTGTATTACTGTAGAAGTTTGATAACAGGCATTATTAGTGGGGTCATTTACCAGATACACTGGTGGTCCTGTTAGCATCTGTACTAAGACATTCAGCTGATGGCTCTAACTCCACTATTTTATATTAAATAGACCTCATGGTGCATATGACGCTAGGTCGAAATTATGCTGAACAATCGCTTTAAACTGACTTTTTGACTCATTGTTTAACTGTCCAGCTACAACTTTATGGTTTTGGTTCACTCTCAGGGCTCTCATAGTGTCATAGTGAGATAAAACTGTAAAAACAAAAAACACTGTACTCTACCTGCTCATCACCAAACAGCAAAAACACAGTTAGCTGTAGACTAGCTGGTGAACATAGTGGAGCATTTAGCAGCTAAAGAGCCAGATATTTCCCTCAGGAGCTGGTGGAGAGTAAAAACAGAGCTAAAAGAGAGTGAATATTGGACTTATATTCAGCAGGTGGACAGAAACATGATTCACTATTTGTTTCTGCTGACAACTAATGGACAAAAATCAATTAATACAGGTTCAAATCCTTTCTTCTCATCTTTATTCCTCCTCTTTCAGTTTGAGCTTCACTGTGCAGAATGATGCTTGCATAAACCTTTTTCTCATGAAATTAATGTTAATTCGCTACAGCTGATAAAATCTGCTGGCTGTTGTTTTATCCAGTAAAAGCTACAGAGAGCATTACAAGTTCTTACATTGTTCTTTGCTATAAAAAAGTAGAGTGAAGTGAACTATGTTGCACTTGGAGTTTAATAAATGTGGGTGTTTAATCAACTTGGATGCAGCTGTCCAGCTCTTTGCATAATTTCTGCACAAGTCTACTGCATCAGTAAAGCTCAACTTATGTGCAAAATGACAGAGTACGTGTTTGTTGTAAGGATTCAGTAGAAGATAGAGTGTCCTTTATTATAAAAAATGTGTATTTAAAAGACAAAAACCTCCAAATTAGTCAACACATTTTTCTTCTGTTAGTAACATAGCGACAACGTGCATCAGTCCATCTACCAGCAGCCAACTCTTTAGTGACTTTTAGGCTGCGTTCACACTGCAAGCCAAAATCCAATTTTTAGCCAATCTAGATTGTGACCAGATGCTCTTATGAAGTCTGAACAGTCATAAATCACATGAAATCCGATTTTTGCAAACCAGAAACCACCTTTGGGAGGAAGTTTCAAATCTCATCTGGACAGATGTGTCTGAGTCTGAACAGCTCCCAACACTCATATCAGATTTGACTGTCCGTGACGTCTCTCTATGTCTCTACGCTACGTCACTCTATGAGACACCAGACCCGCTTATTCCAGTTGTTGTTGCTAGGTGATATCACTGGAGGACTTATTCCAGTTGTTGTTGCTAGGTGATATCACTGGAGGACTTATTCCAGTTGTTGTTGCTAGGTGATATCACTGGAGGACTTATTCCAGTTGTTGTTGCTAGGTGATATCACTGGAGGACTTATTCCAGTTGTTGTTGCTAGCTGATATCACTGGAGGACTTATTCCAGTTGTTGTTGCTAGCTGATATCACTGGAGGACTTATTCCAGTTGTTGTTGCTAGGTGATATCACTGGAGGACTTATTCCAGTTGTTGTTGCTAGGTGATATCACTGGAGGCAACGGACAGAGGACCAAACCATATTCTTAATCTTTGGGGAGATGGCTCCGTTCTGTCGGAATTATATGACATCATACAATACACGCTAGATGACACGCCTCCATTCCGACGACGTTGCCACGGCAACCTGTCAGATTGGTCATTAATGTGGCCCAGTATAAAAACAGTGTGGACAGTCAGGCCTAAAAATCAGATTTGAGAAAGAATCAGATTAGCCTGCAGTGTGAACGCAGCCTTACTGCACTCATGATGGTTTGGGACTCAAGACTTCTCCTGTAGCGCCACCATCAGGCCAGATTTTTCAGTTGTACATCAGAAATATATATTAAAAAACAGTCAGATCATCATGATTTTCAAAGGATGAACAATTGAGTTTAATGACACAGTTTATCTCCATTTCTCAAACATCTATAGCATTGATCAAAACATTAAATTACAAGATGCTCGGGAATATAAATAAATAAATAAATGTCAGCAGTAATATTAATAATAAGAATAATTTCTCATAAGTCATCATC
This sequence comes from Scomber japonicus, assembly GCF_027409825.1. Lineage (NCBI taxonomy): Eukaryota > Metazoa > Chordata > Actinopteri > Scombriformes > Scombridae > Scomber > Scomber japonicus. The sequence goes on along the minus strand of NC_070585.1, from coordinate 31,356,080 downwards.
TCACTGCCTTTATGTCTTCTACAGAAACATTATCAACACCAGAATAAAACAGAAGACATGAAGACAGCATAAACATCAACATGCTCTATATGCACATTAACTAGTGTTTAGTGCTATCAAGACAAACAAAGTCAACATGACATTCATCATCTAAGGAGCATGAAATTACATTTAGATTTACGGCTCTCATTCATGCTTCCAGGAGGATGAAACCATTTCCTGTCCCAAGATGTTGCTTCCTTATGACTTTGGCGACTCTCTGCCATCATGAACAAGATCCTCTGATATCTGTTACACTCCTTCTCTCATTCCTTTCAATGTTCATAGTCCCTTGTCTTGAGCAGTGGCGTGCACAGACTTTTTGAAGGGCAGGGGCAAACAGCACGTTCTCGCCACTGAAGAGGGCAGTTGAGTGTGTTTTTGCCAACCAAGAGGGCACCTTAGCACGCATTTTGGCTCCCAAGAGGGCACCTTAGCACGCGTTTTGGCTCCCAAGAGGGCACCTTAGCACGCGTTTTGGCTCCCAAGAGGGCACCTTAGCACGCGTTTTGGCTCCCAAGAAGGCACCTTAGCACGCGTTTTGGCTCCCAAGAGGGCAGTTTAGTGTGTTTTGCCAAGAGGACACCTTAGCATGCGTTCTGGCTCCCAAGAGGGCACCTTAGCACGCATTTTGGCTCCCAAGAGGGCACCTTAGCACGCGTTCTGGCTCCCAAGAGGGCACCTTAGCACGCGTTTTGGCTCCCAAGAGGGCACCTTAGCACGCGTTTTGGCTCCCAAGAGGGCACCTTAGCACACGTTGTGGCTCCCAAGAGGGCACCTTAGCACGCGTTTTGGCTCCCAAGAGGGCACCTTAGCACACGTTCTGGCTCCCAAGAAGGCAGTTTAGTGTGTTTTGCCAACCAAGAGGGCACCTTAGCACACGTTTTGGCTCCCAAGAGGGCACCTTAGCACGCGTTTTGGCTCCCAAGAGGGCACCTTAGCATGCATTTTGGCTCCCAAGAGGGCACCTTAGCACGCGTTTTGGCTCCCAAGAGGGCACCTTAGCACACTTTTTGGCTCCCAAGAGGGCACCTTAGCACACGTTTTAGCTCCCAAGAGGGCACCTTAGCACGTGTTCTGGCTCCCAAGAGGGCAGTTTAGTGTGTTTTGCCAACCAAGAGGGCACCTTAGCACGTGTTCTGGCTCCCAAGAGGGCAGTTTAGTGTGTTTTGCCAACCAAGAGGGCACCTTAGCACACGTTCTGGCTCCCAAGAGGGCACCTTAGCACACGTTTTGGCTCCCAAGAGGGCAGTTTAGTGTGTTTTGCCAACCAAGAGGGCACCTTAGCACGCGTTCTGGCTCCCAAGAGGGCACCTTAGCACGCGTTCTGGCTCCCAAGAGGGCACCTTAGCACGCGTTCTGGCTCCCAAGAGGGCACCTTAGCACACGTTTTGGCTTCCAAGAGGGCACCTTAGCACACTTTTTGGCTCCCAAGAAGGCACCTTAGCACACGTTTTAGCTCCCAAGAGGGCACCTTAGCACACTTTTTGGCTCCCAAAAGGGCACTTTAGCGACCGCCCCCCCTTCCCTCCCCATGTGCACACCACTGGTCCTTAGGAGAAATCCTAATGATTTTGGTGACCCTCTGACTTTATACTGCCAGCATTAATAATAATAATAATACATTTTATTTGTTTAGAGCTTTTTTTGATACTCAAAGATGCTTTACATAAGCACTTTTCCTCCAGCATCACTAACAAACCAATTTTCTGTCTTCTTTGCTATTTTTTTTAAAGAGATTTTATTCTGATTTTCTAAATAAATATAATTTACAAGACAAGAAAATAAACTAGACTTTCAAAACAAAAGCACAAAAAGACACACAACCCTTTCGCACGTTAGATAAACAACTTAATTAGATAAATAAACTTTAATTACACGTGTCATACATAAATATGTCTCTGAATAAAGTTAATTTCCATTGCAGATACCTACTTTAATTACACAATACACCATTAAAAACAACTAAAGTCCATATTTTCATGAACTTATTGTTTGGAACATCTCTTCCCACACAGTGTCAAAATCAGCTCATTTGTTCTTTTCAATCCTCTTTTTTCATTTTCAAGTAATAATAAAAAATAATACATCTTTTTTTTGTGTGTGTGTCGGGATTACCAAGTGTTGGGGGATTAAGTTTTATTAAATACAAATGATGGAAAAACAGAATCCTGCATCCTGTCACATCTTGAAGAAGAAAAATTGATGGACTAGAACTAAGTTTCACCCCATTCATCTTTCTTCTATACAAAGGACGGAAGGAAGGAAGGAAGGAAGGAAGGAAAGAAGGAAGGAAGGGAGGGAGGGAGGAAAGAAGGAAGGAAGACAAGAAGGGAGGAAGGAGGGATGGAGGAAAATAGGGAGGAAGGAGGGAGGGAGGAAAATAGGAAGGAAGTAAGACGAGAAGGGAGGATGGAAGGAAGAAAGGAAGGAAGAAAGGAAGGGAGGAAACAAGGAAGGAAGGAAGGAAGACAAGAAGGGAGGAAGGAAAGGAAGGAAGACAAGAAGGGAGGAGGAAGGAAGGAAGGAAGACAAGAAGGGAGGAAGGAAAGGAAGGAAGACAAGAAGGGAAGATGGAAGGAAGAATGGGAGGGAGGAAAGAAGGAAGGGAGGAGGAAGGAAGGAAGGAAGACAAGAAGGGAGGAAGGAAAGGAAGGAAGACAAGAAGGGAAGATGGAAGGAAGGAAGGGAGGGAGGAAAGAAGGGAGGATGGAAGGAAGGAAGGGAGGAAGGAAGTGAGGAAAGAAGTATGGAAGGAGGGGAAGAACAAAGGAAATATTAAAGAAAGAGGAAGGAAGGAAGGAAGGAAGGAAAGAAGGAACAGTCAAAAGAGACGGGGTCAATTTGACCCGGGAGGACGACAGGAGGGTTATACAGGGTGTTTTTTTTTCTGCCACCGTCAAAACAAACCAGACTCGTACTAAAGATTGAAGGAAGGTTAATTCTTTGTGACAAACCGTCCACTCGTCTGTGACAGACACAAACTGCCGCCTGCACAAACACATCCGGAGCTTTTTTGTAGAGAGAAAAAAAAAACACATGACACTGCAATTCTGTATTCCTAAGTACTCTAAAGTAGAGAGGATGTAAATCTCCCACAATGCACGGGGGCAAAGCTACTTTCATGTGAGGTCAGTAAACACTGTCTAGAGTGGAGGGAATTACAGTTATCTGTCAAATGCAGATCCTTTGATGGAGGGTCTAAGTGCTCCTCCGATCTGAGAGAGGGGGAAGAATGAAGGAAGGAGAGGTTTAAGCAGGAATGCAGATGAGAGGAGCTTAACAGTGAAGTGCCACAAAGATTGAAATGCCGGCTGCTCATTGGTCAGAGTTGAGTAAGTGGAAGCGGTCGTCGTTTGTCCTCTTCAGTCGCAGCAGTGCATCACAGTTACGCTGACTCACATCTGCACATTTATAACCCCTCCTGGTGTCCTCAAGTCAAGGAAGGAAGGGAGGGAGGAAGGGAGGGAGGAAGGGAGGAAAAGAGGGAGGGAGGATGGAAGGAGGGAAGGAAGGAAGGGAGGGAGGGACGATGGAAGGAGGGAGGACAGAAGGAGAAGAGGAAAGAAGGAAGGGAGGAAGGAAGGAAGGAGGGAGGGAGGATGGAAGGAGGGAAGGAAGGAAGGAAAGGAGGGAGGAAGGAAGGAGGAGATGAAAGAAGGAAGGGAGGAAGGAAGGAGGGAAGGAAGGAAGGGAAGGTGGGAGGAAAGACGGAGGAAAGAAGGAAGGAAGGAAGGAGGGAGGAAAAGAGGGAGGGAGGAAGGAAGGAAGGAAGGGAAGGCGGGAGGAAAGGAAAGGAAGGGAGGAAGGAAAGGAAGGAAGGATGGAGGAAGGAAGGAAGGAAGGAAGGGGAGGAAGGAAGGAAGGAAGGAAGGAAGGAAGGAAGGGGAGGAAAGAAAGAGAGAAGGAGGAAGGAAGGAAGGAAGGACGGAGGAAAGAAGAAAGGAAGGACGGAGGAAAGAAGGAAGGAAGGAGGGAGAAGGAGAGAGGGAGGAAGGACAAAAGGAAGGAAGAAAGGGGGATGGAGGAAGGAAAGAAGGAATGGAGAAAAGAGAGAGGAAGGAAAGAAAGCCGCAGAAAGCTCTCAGACGTAGCGTCCATGTTTCTGGTAGAGGTGGTGACTTTGATTGACAGGTGACACTTGGTAGGGGGCGGGGCTTCAGCGTTTGGGAGCAGAGAAAGAGGCTGATTTTTACACAACTTTGAAGCCTAATTTCACATATTTGGCGATTTTTAAAATCATTCAAATTTGGCAGGGTGGTTAACAACACACTTTTCTGTGGTATGTCAAACTCAGAACTTATATTTATTCTTATTTTACACAGACTTTAAGACTTCTCCTCAGGACAGGGACCATGAAACAGTTGAAAAATGTCAGAGGGTCTTGTACATGATGCAAGAGGGTCGCAAAATCATTAGGAAGCAACCTCTTGGGGAAGTAAGTCATTTTACCAATTTTCATGATCATGAAGCCGACAGTGGTTTAAAAATGTTTCGGTAAAACCTTTATAAGAACCATTCCTGCTATTTTATGTCAGGTTTCAGTTTAAAAGCAAGCATCAAGGTAACACTTAAGATTCTCAGAGGTGTGATCAGCTAATCACAGCTTTTAAAAGGACTTCAAAGACTTCTTTTTTTTTTCCTCTTTTTTTTTTCTTCCTTTTTTTTTAAAGGAGTCGTCTTCTGTGGCAGACACGCCGGCCTTGGCATTTATAACAAACACTCAGGAGAAATGCTGCCAAGAACCTCTGAGCTGGAGGCAACATCCAACGAGCAGAAGAAAAGCAGCTACAGTAAAGACGGAGGATGGAAATAATGCATCTGTCTGCCGAGCCAAACACGTAGCATCAAGTGAACCGACGCTCCACTTTAACCCTTTTTGATAAGAACTGTGTCGAGCAGCAGATAGGATTTATTTGACCATGTTATCATCCATACAAAAGGTTGAGTTATCGATAGAAAGAGGGGGAGAGCGCTTTGGAGCTGTATGAAAGATAAGCTGGTGCTATAGTGATCCTCGTGAGCAAAATAGGTTAATGCAAAGAACAGGACTGGGATTAAAAAAACAAAAAAAAACAAAAAACAAATGTGGAAGATTAAAGCAGCAGCAGGAGCAGGAGCAGGAGCAGCAGCATCTCCGTCATGCTGATGCAGAAATCCGACCGGCTTCAAAAGCATCCTCACATTGTCGGCTATAAAAAGATTTACAGTCGTTTGCAATTTACATTCAGGGCAGCAACTTTATTCCAGCTGATAATCACCTCGCTATCAAGTGATTATAATGTGTCACTGAAAGTCTGATGAAATGGTTTATAGATTTTTACTGGCGGAGTCAATCAGGGTAAATCCTTTTTTTTCACCTTTTTGTTTGTTCCTCAGGAGAGTTTGTGTTTTTATAGAGAGGGAAGTGTCCAAACTTTAAAAAAAATATGTATTTAAATTAATTTAAATAAAAAGGTAAAAGAATACTAAACTAACATAACAAGCAGAAATAAGGAAAGGAAACACAGACAGGAAGTTTTATACTGAAAATCCTGTAACTCAGATTTCTGAAGCCTCATATTAACCCCCGTCTGTTTTAGCTGTTCCTTCTTTCCTCCCTTTCTTCCTTCCTTCTGTCCTTCCTCCGCCCTCCTTCTCTCCTTTTTTCCTCTGTCCTTCCTTCCTTCCTTCCTCCCGTCTTTCCTTCCTTCTTCCTCCCTCCCTCTTTCCTCCGTCCTTCCTTCCATCCTCCCTACTCCTTCTTTCCTCCCTCCCTCCCTCCCTCCATCCTCCTTTCCTCCCTCCTTTCCTTCCTTCTTCCTCCTTCCATCCTTCCTTCCTTCCCTCCTTCCTTCTGACCTTCCCTCCCTCCCCTCTTTTCCTTCCTTTGTTCTCCCTTCCTTCCTCCCTTCTTTCCTCTTCCCTCCTACCTTCCTCCCTCCCTTCCTTAAATTCATCATTAATGTGATATAGTACAAGTCTTACCAAATCAGGGTCTGAGATGATTATGAGCCACTTCCTGTTTGTCAGCACTTTTAACAAAAAAACTGAGATATAAAACTCTCTCTCTCTCTCTCTCTCTCTCTCTCTCTCTCTCTCTCTCTCTCTCATCTCTCTCTCTCTCTCTCTCTCTCTCTCTCTCTCTCTCTCTCTCTCTCTCTCTCTCTCTCTCTCTCTCTCTCTCTCTCTCTCTCGTAGTTCAATATTATCTCAGCATGTAAACCCAGCCGGTGGCGGAGCGGCAACAGTGTTTCAGCAGGAGGCGCTGCACTCTACTTCTATGCTGCACCCATTAACCTGAGTCACTGATGAAGAAACCTGACAGGCTGTAATTATGTTTTTTTTTTTTTTTTTGGTGGGGGGGAGGGGAGTGGGGATGAGGGTGTGAATGAGCTGAAATGATCAAACCACTGAGGAAATCAACCTGCGTTCCACAAACCCACAAAATATGAAATTTGTTTGGCAGTGTTCAACCCTGAACACCTAGCTTTAAAAAAAAAAAACCACACAGTAATAATCTGTGTCTGAAGCATATGTACGACTGAATTCATTACACTGAAAGCTGTTGTGTGAGCCGACTACACTACACTACGCTGAACCACACACACACACACATATCACTCCCTTTACTGTGTTTAATCAAACTGGAGCCCAACACAAACAACCAAACGAAGGGTAATTGCACGGCTGCCATTTGGAAGGCTCTCAGACGCTTTCATATTCATCTGTCCTCTATCCCTCCATCTGCAGCTTTCCATTATGCAAATGTAGCCAGGTAGTCTGAGCGGTGAGCAGCCATCATGAAAACAAAGTCATCAGACAGGTATGACGATATTAGAATAACTACTCCTTTCACTTATTATTGTCCATTGGCACTCCCTAGTGGTGTAATTGAGAGAGAGGTGGGGAGGTGGGGGGGGGGGGGGGGGGGGGGGGGGGGGGGTAGAAATGCATGTGACAATTTTCTCTCTTTTTATCCAGACAGTGACAGACACATCAACAATAGCTTGAAAGCTGAAATAGAGGTTATACAACAGCAACGGAGGCAATGATTGGGTCCAATCTTGTATCGAACAATGAACTAGCATCAAAGGTATTGTTAACCCTTCGTGTCATTCTCCCGGGTCAAATTGACCCCATCTGTTTTGACTGTTCCTTCTGTTCCTCCTTTTATATCTCGTTGCAGAATCCAGGTATTTCCATTAATACACACCATTCCAAGCTTCTCTTGGTTTTCACAACAGTCCACGACATCTTAACGTAACGGTAACATCTAAGTGACGGTCAAAAAACCTTTTTTTCCTGTACCTATTAGCACTCTGCTAATCCATGTCTTGTACTTTTTACAAGTCCTTCATAACAAAACCCATGCGCATGTGCAGCGCCTACTTCAGGTGCTGTGGTAAATTTGACATCTATGCAATAAAAGGCAATAATGTCATAACACAACCAAAACCAATATAAAACACGCTGTAATCTACAGTAAAACTCTCAACTTCCTTTAACATATATTGGCTCCTACACTTTCTTTCCTCTGTCCTTCTTTCCTCCCTCCCCCCCCCCCCTTCCTTCTTCTTTCCTCCCTTCCATCCTCCCTCCTTTCCTGCCTTTCTTCCTTCCATCCTCCAATGTGTACTTCTTAAGATAGATGTAGTAGGTGAGGATGTGATCTACTGGTGTCCTGAGAAGAAACACAGCTGAGTGATTACTCTGCATTTATTGTGTAGGCTATATGTTTTTATTTAGACTACAGACAATTGACACATGGGTGTTGTTACCCCTTATTTTACCTGTTTTGGACAAAGGGAGTTAGTAGAGCTCCAACCGTCACCATCGTCATATTTATATTTTTATATGTTTGTGGAACAGCTGCTCGTCAGTCCTTTTTGATTTGTTCCATTCAAATAAACTGCAGTAAGAACGTCATCCGGACTTCAGTATGATTTTTATGGACATGTCACAGATAAGAGCCGACTAAGTCTCTCAGCAGCCTTTTGGAAAAGTAGTCGCTACATGCATTATAGCTTAGCTGGCCAAAGGTGTGAATATGAGTGTGAATGCTTGTTTGACTACTATGCATTAGCCCTGTCATGCCAACGTCAGCTGGCATTGACTTCAGCCTCCCTGTGATCCTCTAGAGGGTAAAGAGTATGGAAAATGAATTAATGAGTGAATGTACAACAGACATAACTACTACTGGAGTCGCCTTCATCCCATTGCCTCCTGGTCTCTCTATCTCCATCATCACCATGTTCTCACGCCTCACTGGGTCTTCACAGCCATTATCGTCTTCAGTCCTCATCTCTCCACTATTCATTGGATAGCTACAACCTTCTTTATTTTCTCCATCCTCTTGGGAGCTCAGAATGGATTGCTTCCAGTTGGTGGTAAGAACACAAGTGCACAATAAAAACATCATAAAACAGGATTGAACAAACATAAAGACGGATTTCATATTACCTCGGTTGTTTCTCATTTGAGGTCTCAGCATTTAAACGTGTGGTGGAAGTACACTGGGTTTGGACATATTAGGTTTTCCATGGAAATTGATGTAGTATTGGATAATAGGAACTTAGTGTTTTTTCAGGTTGTGATCGTACAATTATAGTTAATGTGACACTCAAAGTCCAGTGTTTGCAAGTTTGGATTAAACCATCCATACAACCTGCCACCTCTGAATGTTAGCTTATATAGACGTCATCTGAAATGCACCACTTCTCCATAATGGTTATAATTACTATGGCCACTAGATGGCGTCTGTAACTATACTGTTTCATTCTTAGATCTTGTTTTTATTGTTCTTAATTTCAGCTTTTAAAAAATATGGTTGAAGCACACTGGGTTTGAACCAGGCGGGGAGTTCTGGTCCTCTGAAATGAGGCCAACGCAAAAGTAACTTAGAGCTGCATTCTATCAAAAGGCCACCAGGGGGCGACCGTCTCTATACAAGTCAATGGAGAATTCACCAACTTCTCACTTGATTTCTAACCTCAGTAAACGTTTTCAAAATGTGTTTATGGTCTCAATCGCTAGTTTAAAGCCTTCTTCAATGCAGTATGATGTTCATTTGGGACATTTTGGCCTCCCTGATTTTATATGTGACGATAAAGCAGGGTATGCATTAGGGCGTGGCTACGTCCTGATTGACAGGTTGATTGACCAATGTCCTCGAGATCCAGCCCTCGTAACCATAGCAACCTCCCCGCTCTGCCCATGGCCCCGCCTCATGCCCATATAAGTAGAATCCGTGTTTTTATTTTTCCCAGCATGCACCTGAAATTTTCAAGATGGCGCTGCTTAGATTCGAAACTATTGGCTTCCGAGCAGCAATCCACAAACCAATGGGTGACGTCACGGATGTTACGTCCATTTCTTTTCTACAGTCTATGGTTTGAACCGGACATTACGACCTGCTGTCATATTTCTTGGGAGGACAGTCTCTTCAATAGTTCTGCTTCACTGTCATCCTTAGATACTTCCTCATTATTACTCCTTTGTTTTTGTTCCCTTTTGCAAACATTTCTCAAATATTATATATCCGTTGTTAATACCAAGCAAATACCAGGTCATTAGTTTGGTAATTAACTTTATTTTTAAATCCAGGTTAAAAGCATGTCTCTTCTCCTGAGCTTATGCTACAACAGGCGTGTCAAACATACGGCCCGCGGGCCAGAACTGGCCCGTCGAGGGGTGCAATCCGGCCCACTTTCCTTCCTTCTGTCCTTCCTCCCTTTCTTCCTTCTGTCCTTCCTCTCTGCCTTCACCTTTTTCCTTTTGTCGTTCTTTCCTTCCTTCCTTCCTTCCTTCCTTCTGTCCTTCCTTCCTTCCTTCCATCCATCTGTCCTTCATACCTTTCTTACTTCTGTTCTTCCTTCCTCCCTTCCTTCCTTCCTTCCTTCCTTCCTTCCTCCCTTTCTTCCATTTGTCCTTTCTTCCCTCCTTCCTTTTGGCTGTCCTTCCTTCCTTCCTTCCTTCCTACCTTCCTTCCATCCCTCCATCCTTCCATCGGTCCTTACTTCCTTCTGTCCTTCCTTCCATCTGTCCTTCCTTCCTACTTTCCCCCTTTCCTTCCTTCTGTCCTTTCTTCCATCTGTCCTTCATATACCTTTCCTACTTCTGTTCTTCCTTCCTCCCTTTCTTCTGTCTGTCCTTTCTTCCCTCCTTCCTTTTGCCTGTCCTTCCTTCCTTCCTTCCTTCCTTCCTTCCTTCCTTCTCTCCCACATGAGATTAAATTGGTCTGTATGTGGCCCTTAAATGAAAATGAGTTTGACACCTCTGTGCTACAACCTTATATTTAATGCTCTATTCTAGTATTTTATTTCTCTCTCTCTATTTTATTAGTGTGTGTGTGTGTGTGTGGGGGGGGGGGGGGGGGGGTTAATTGTATGTTTTAACGTTTCCATGTGTTTACTATTATTGGGTTTTATTATTATTATTTCTCAAATTGCTTGTTTTCATGTTGAGTAGCCATTATCTATAAAATGCGCTACATAAATAAAACTGCCTTGCCTTGCTTTGCCATTATTACCTTTTTATTATCAGAATATGACCCCGCTCCTGCTCATGTTATTTCCGAGCTCCAGTGTACCATTTTCTGTGCATCCCGCTCACAGTTTGCAGCCTGTGTTTGAGCAGTATGTAGCTGTACAGTAGATTCCTGTTTATACATTACAGCTCTCACACACTGTTGGCTCTGCTGGCCCCTGAGGACTAATGGCAGTGTTGCATCATCTGTATTGATTATTACTGTTTGTGAATTAGCGAGGGGCAAACCGAGCAGACACCCCGGTGAACTGAGGGATGCAGTTGTCATGGGAACCTCGCTGCGCTGCAGGGCAACACATGGAGAGAGCTGCATTTGTCAGTCAGCAGGGTCTGCCCATGTGATGCCAGTCAAAGTCTTGGCCAGGTTTGCTCTTCCAAGGAGAGACTTTTCTCCCCATCCACCCCCCCCCCCCCCCCCCCCCTTCGAACCCCCCAACCCTGCAACCCTGCAACCCCCTTCTCTCTTGGTCTCTCTTTCTGTTCTCTCTGCTTTCCCATGTGTACCCAGTCGGACACTGTTGCCATGGAAACGTAGCCGTGAGACTGTACAGGATGTGGCTGGAGCTCAGAAGAGGAGAGCGGTGTTTGTTCATTTAGAAAAAGAAGTTGGAATGGATGAAATCCTCCTCTAGCTGGATGCAGACCTTCATTCATTTTGAGCTTAAAGACAAAATCACACAACAAAGGACGAGCCCATGTGGGATTAGAGCTCTGCTGAGCAGTCTGGTCTCAACTGAAGTGAAAGGGGGAAAAAAATGTATTTCTATAGATTTAGTGAAGCTGGCCTGTTTACATTTAATTTGTAACATAAAAGGAAACAGACATGGCTTAGTGTTCTTTAAAGAAAAGCTTTTCTTTTTTTTCCCCTGGCCTCCTTTGCTCCAAACTTTCAAGTCTGTTGTACCTATAATCTCATCGGACAGTGAAGTCAGAGTGTACTGAACAGCTTTAGAAAACTTTTTTTTTTTTTTTTGGAGAACTTAAAATTCCCAGTGTGTGAGGCAGAACTTCAAAGATGACTTCATAAGAGTATCAGAAGATAAAAAACACTGGTCAAAACAAGTCAGCTGGACGAAACCAAACATGGTGACGCTGCTTTAAACACCGATGCTGCACAACTGGTGATCTTAAATTTGCCCCATACTCTGAAACCTTTGAAATAAAAGGGAAAAAATTGATTGATTGGTTTCTCTACTGAACTTTTATGTCCACTATTGAATCTTTATAATGAAAGAAATAGCACACACAAAGGTTGCAGTGAGGTGATGATCACTGGAAGTAGATTTGGGGAGTCCACTTCCGCCCTCAGGACTTCTTCTAGAGCAACGATCAAAGTAGAAGCACTACTGCTATAATCTCAAACCTCATTCTTTGTTAGTTAATTCCTTCCTCCCTTTCATTTGTCCTTTCTACCTTCCTTACTTCCTCACTCCTTGATTCCTTCCTCCCTTCCTTCCTTCCATTTGTCCTTTCTACCTACCTTCCTTCCTCATTCCTTGACTCCTTCCTTTCTTCCTTCCTTCCTTCCTTCCTTCCTTCCTTCCTTCCATTTGTCCTTCCTTCCTTCCATTTGTCCTTCCTTCCTTCCTTCCGTTTGTCCTTCCTTCCTTCCATTTGTCCTTCCTTCCTTCCATTTGTCCTTCCTTTCTTCCTTCCATCTTTCCTTCCTTCCTTCCTTCCATTTGTCCTTCCTTCCTTCCTTCCTTCCTTGTTCACTCCTTGACTCCTTCCTCCCTTCCTTCCATTTGTCCTTCCTTTCTTCCTTCCATCTTTCCTTCCTGTCTTCCTTTAATCCTTCCTTCCTTGCGGTCTTCTCTTCCTTCCTTCCCTTCTTCTTTCCTTCCTTCCTTCCTTTAATCCTTCCTTCCTCATTTTCTTTCTTTGTTCCTTCCTTCCTGTCTTCTCTTCCTTCTCTTCCTTCCTTCGTCCTTCCTTCTTTCCTTCCTTGCTGTCTTCTCTTCCTTCTCCTCCTTCTTTTCCTTCAATCCTTCCTTCTTTCCTTCCTTGCTGTCTTCTCTTCCTTCTCCTCCTTCTTTTCCTTGATTCCTTCCTCACTCCCTGACTCCTTCCTCACTCCTTGACTCCTTCCTTCCTCCCTTCCTTCCTGCCTTCCTTCCTTCCTTCCTTTCATCTTTTTAATGATCCGGCCCACATCACATCAGATCAGATTGTACTGTATGTGGCCCTTGAATGAAAATGAGTTTGACACCAAAGATCAAAAACCTCCACACATTTAAAACGGTTGAACGTTGATATTATCTTTTAAAGATAAAGTTCCCATGGGTCAACCAGGTTTTCCATTCAGATTAAAACTATGAGGCCAAAGAGTAGAAATAAAGTGACTCTCCTAATTTTGATGACGTCAACTTTGCCCCCACACTTCACTCATAAATCTTCCATTTTCTAAACACTCATCTGCTTATTTTTGGACAGGGGGATTTGAATTGCATCATTAATCCTGCTTTACTCTGTTCTAGTCTCTCTCTCAATCCAGTATGTCCAAATCTTTCCTGTGATTTTTTTTTTTTTTTTATGAAGCAGAATGGATTTATCGATCCTTGGAGATTCCCTAATCCCCAAAGCTAAAGAATTTTTCCTTCTTCTCTTTAAAAGTACGTCATTCACATTACACAATTGATTATTTTTTTTCACTAAATCCATAAAGTATCGCTATTTCAGATCATCATTCCCCCTTCTGTCCTTAGATATTAAATTCTCCTCTTATGTCAGAAGCCCTGCTGTATTTGGAGATTTAACCAACTCCTTCTGTCTCAAAGTGATTTCTGTGAATTCCACTGATGATTTTCTTGCTTTAAATCAGATTGATTCCTCTTCATATTACTTGGTGTTGGGAGTCATTGAATACATGTCTTAGATAAAGCCTATAGTTTCATGTGCTTTGTTTGAGATATCTGCTTCAGCTTCAGAGATAATGCAGATTCCCTAACAGTTTCCTCCTTTTCAGCTTATAAAAGCAAATGTTATCCTATCAATACATCTACCGTGCATCTTCAATATAAAAACATTTGTAAATCTGTGTTGAATTTAGGGCTGTCAAACGATTAATTTTTTAATAGCAATTAATCGCATAATTTCCATAGTTAATCGCGATTAATCGCATATTGAATTGCATGTTTGAAATCCTGTTATTTTCCATTTGAAGGCAGTTTTAAGCCCATAATGTAAAGCATTTCTTACCAGAGTGTCTTAACTGGGAATCAATCACGGCTCTGCTGCGACTCCCACACTCCAAAATGGTCCTTTGGTGGAGCTGAGGCTGGCTTGGCTGTACCTGGGTGTTTAGCGTGGAGGTGCTAACTCAAACTCCACGTACTCCGGTGGTAGTTAAACTCCGTTTGACACAGGTTGCATTTTACTTTTGACTTGTCAACTGAAGCGTCTGGAAGTGTTTTAAAGTTAAACAAGCCGTTCAAAAGTCCAGTAGCTCTCTTACTTTCCATCAGCGCGGTAGGTTTACTGCAGGAGGCCACTTCAAAGCATAGCGCTACAGCTAGAGGAGCCGTCTACGGGGGAGTAGAAGGGACAAAAAGGCTTGCAACATTAAAATGCGATTAAAAAAAATTAACACGTTATGGATTGCATTAATCTAATCGCGATTAACGCGTTAACGCTGACAGCCCTAGTTGAATTACCTTGGTGTTATCGTACATAATCTAGTCTCTTACTGGCTAACTTTGTACCTCTTATCTCCAAGTCAAAGACTGACTTCCGGAGATGGAGTAGTCTGTACCTTTCCATTGATTAGAAGTTTAAATGCCTGGAAAATAACATCTTACCTTGATTTCCTAATTTGCTCCTTTACTATTGTCTCAAGCCTTTCTTAAAATGCTTCACTGAAAGTTGAGCATCTTTATATGGGCTGGGAAATCACCTAAAATATCTAAATCTCTGCTAAGTGCGAAACTCAATGGGGATATAACATTGCCTATTTTTCATTTCTTTTATTGGGCCTGCACACATTCAACAGATTGTTTATTGGCTTAACACTCCCTGGTGAAGACTGGAGGCGCTCTCTTGTACCTCATCTTCCCTCTCAGCTACACCTCCGAGTCCTTACCTATGAAAAATCTAACAATATACAGATAACCTGATAGTTTTTACCCCTTCCAAAAAAAAATACGGCAGTAATTTAGACTCCATTTTAAGCTCTTATCTGCATCAACTTTAGCTCCGATATGTAATAATCATTTATTCCCACTTTCATCTTTAGATTCAGTTTCTCTCAGTGGAACAGAAAAAGTATTAAAAATGCCCAAGATGTGTATGTGGATAGGGTGAATTGTAGTTTTTTTTATTATTTGGACTATCTCTATCTCATATTTTCAGATATTTCCAAATGAGACCCTTTACCTCTACTGTTTTGTTGTTTTTTCCTGTTTTCCAGCTCTCCTTTGAAAACAACCCAGAGTCGATTTGCTTTCATTAAATCCACATCAAAGAGCATTCATATCTAAAAACATGAAGTCCCCCATACATACTACATCCAGTACATACTACCTGATCTTGTGTTCATCTCAGCTTCAAATAACTCCACTGCATAAGGCTCATATTCCCAAATCTAGGCTTTCAGGAATATATCCAGATATTGAAGATAAAGCATGTCATAACCATCCCTGCAAGGAAGGAGGAAGGGAGGGAAGGAAGGAAAGGGAGAAGGAGGTAGGAAGGAAAGGTAGGAAGGATTGGAGGAAGGGAAGGAAAGAAGGAGGAGTGGAAGAAGGAAGGAAGGATAGAAGGAAGGAAGAAAGGGAGAAGGAGGAAGGAAAAGAATGAAGGAATGAAAGAAGGAGGGAGGGAGGAAAGGAAGGAAAGAAGGAAGGAGGGAGGAAAGGACGGAAGGAAAGGAAGGAAGGAAAGATGGAGGGAGGAAGGGAGGAAAGGAGGAAAGGAAGGGAAGGAAAGAAGGAAGGAGGAAACAGAGGAAGGAAATTAAGAGAGAAGGAGGGAGGAAAGGACGGAAGGAAGGAAGGAAGGAAAGAAGGGAGAAAAGGAGGAAGGAGGGAGGAAAGGAAGAAAGGAAGGAAGGAAAGAGGGAAGGGAAGAAGGAAGGACAGAAGGAAGGAAGAAAGGGGGATGGAGGAAGGAAAGAAGGAAGGGAGGAAAGAGGAAGGAATGAAAGAGAAGGAGGAAAGGAAGGAAGGAAGGAAGGAAGGAGGGAAAGAAGGAGGGATGGAGGAAGGTGGGAAGGATAGAAGGAAGGAAGAAAGGGGGATGGTGGAAGAAAGGATGGAAGGAACTGAGGAAAGAGAGAAGGAGGATGGAGAGGAAGGAGAGGAAGGAAGGAAGGAAAGAAGGAAAGAAGGCCTTCCAATGAATAGCAGTACTGTCTGTACCTGCCTACCTGTGTATGTATGTTTGATTGTTTCCTTTTCTTTTCCTGTTGAGTTTCTATTTTAATGTGTGTGATCACACCACAGATACAGTCTATCACACACAATGGGGAGTTAGGTGTGTGTGTGTGTGTGTGTGTGTGTGTGTGTGTGTGTGTGTGTGTGTGTGTGTGTGTGTGTGTGTGTGTATGTATGTGTGTGTGTGTGTGTGTGTGTGTGTGTGTGTGTGGTTTCCTCTGTCCTTCTTTCCTTCCTTCTTTCCTTCCTTCCTTCCTCTTTTCCTTTCTCTCTCTCTCCCTCCTTCCTTCATTCTTTCTTTCCCTTCCTCCTTTCCTTCCTTCCCTCCCTCCTTTCTTCTCTTCTTCCTTCCTTTCTTCTTCCCTCCGTTCCTTCCTTCTTCTTCCCTTCCCTCCTCCTTCGCTTCCTTTCTCCCTTCCTTCCTTGACTCAAGGACAACAGGAGGGTTAAATATATTAATCTTTGTCTTATGTGCCTCTCTCTCTCTCTCTCTGTGTGTGTGTGTGTGTGTGTGTGTGTGTGTGTGTGTGTGTGTGTGTGTGTGTGTGTGTGTGTGTGTGTGTGTGTGTGTGTGTGTGTGTGTGTGTGAGAGCATGCACATGTGCAGCAGGAGAGTGACTGCAGTTCACCTAACGACCACCGGTGTCATTAATGAGAATAATTTAAAACCTCTTAAATGTGATTTAATATTAAAATAATTATCTATATCTATGTTTTTTATTAACCCTCCTGTTGTGTTCGAGTCAAGGAAGGAAAGGAGGGAGGGAGGGAGGAAGGAGGGAAGGAAGAAAGGTAGATGGAGGAAGGAAGAAAGGAGGAAGAAAGGAAGGAAGAAAGGAAGGAAAGGAGGGAAGGAAGGAAAGGAGGAAAGAAGGAAGGAAGGAAGGAAGGAAGGAGGAAGCAAGGAAGAAGGGAGGAAGGAAGAAAGGAGGAACAAAGAAGGGAGGAAGGAAAGGAGGGGGGAAGGAAGGAAGGAAGGAAGGAAGAAAGGTAGATGGAGGAAGGAAGAAAGGAGGAAGGAAGAAGGGAGGAAGGAAGGACGGAAAGGAGGGGGGAAGGAAGGAAGGGAGGGAAGAAGGGAAGGAAGGAAAGGAGGAAAGAAGGAGGGAAGGAAGGAAGGAAGGAAGGAAAGGAGGAAGGAAGGAGGGAAGGAAAGGAGGGAAGGAAGGAAGGAAGAGTCACAACAGATGGGTCAATTTGACCCGGGAGCACAACAGGAGGGTTAAGTAAGTTTTATCTTTTAATATCTTACACTCATTGCACCTCATCTTTTTTTTTGGGAGGGAATTCATTTTAGATTCATCACTAATCTTCCTCACGGAGTCTCTGTCCGGACTGAACATGTGCAGCAGGGAGTTGTGCTGGTTAAAGAATATTACAGGATTATTTTTAGTGTTCTTGTCTCTCCACGCTGCCCATGCGGACTCTAAACCCACTGATGAATTCTAACAAGCTCCCGCTGCTTCTTCTTCTTTCTTTCTTTCTTCCTTTTCTTTCTTTTCTTTCTTTTTTTTTTTGTTCTCTGGTGCAGCTTTGAACTCAAACGCTCCCAGACATCCTCTAAACCAGGGGTGTAAAACATGTGGCCCGCCGAGGGGTGCGAGCCAGCCCACTTTCCATCCAGAGCTCTTTTCCTTCCTTCAATCTGTCCTTCCTACCTTCCTTTTTTCCTTTTTTTGTTCCTTCCTTCCTTCCTTTCTTCCTTCTGTCCTTCCTTCCTTCCATCTGTCCTTCCTTCCTTTCTTCCATCTGTCCTTCCTTCCTTTCTTCCTTCTGTCTTTCCTTCCATTCTTCCTTCTGTCCTTCCTTCCATTCTTCCTTCTGTCCTTCCTTCCTTTCTTCCTTCTGTCCTTCCTTCCTTCCTTCCATCTGTCCTTCCTTCCTTTCTCCCTTCTGTCCTTCCTTCCTTCCTTCCTTCCATCTGTCCTTCCTTCCTTTCTTCCTTCTGTCCTTCCTTCCTTTCTCCCTTCCATTCTTCCTTCTGTCCTTCCTTCCATTCTTCCTTCTGTTCTTCCTTCCATTCTTCCTTCTGTCCTTCCTTCCATTCTTCCTTCTGTCCTTCCTTCCTTTCTTCCTTCTGTCCTTCCTTCCTTCCTTCCATCTGTCCTTCCTTCCTTTCTCCCTTCTGTCCTTCCTTCCATTCTTCCTTCTGTCCTTCCTTCCTTTCTTCCTTCTGTCCTTCCTTCCTTCCTTCCATCTGTCCTTCCTTCCTTTCTTCCTTCTGTCTTTCCTTCCATTCTTCCTTCCTTTCTTCCTTCTGTCCTTCCTTCCTTCCTTCCATCTGTCCTTCCTTCCTTTCTTCCTTCTGTCCTTCCTTCCTTTCTCCCTTCTGTCCTTCCTTCCTTTCTCCCTTCCATTCTTCCTTCTGTCCTTCCTTTCTTTCTTCCATCTGTCCTTCCTTCCTTCTTTCTGTCCTTCCTTCCATTCTTCCATTCTTCCTTCCTTCCATTCTTCCTTCTGTCCTTCCTTCCATTCTTCCTTCTGTCCTTCCTTCCATTCTTCCTTCTGTCCTTCCTTCCTTTCTTCCTTCTGTCCTTCCTTCCTTCCTCCCATCTGTCCTTCCTTCCTTTCTTCCTTCTGTCCTTCCTTCCTTCCTTCCATCTGTCCTTCCTTCCTTTCTTCCATCTGTCCTTCCTTCCTTTCTCCCTTCTGTCCTTCCTTCCTTTCTCCCTTCCATTCTTCCTTCTGTCCTTCCTTTCTTCCTTCCATCTGTCCTTCCTTCCTTTTTTCTGTCCTTCCTTCCATTCTTCCATTCTTCCTTCTGTCCTTCCTTCCATCTGTCCTTCCTTCCTTCCTTTCTCTCTTCCTTCCTTCTGTCTGTCCATCCTTCACTATCTCTCTTTCCTACCTTTTTTCCCTATACTTCCTTTAGCCTGTTTTACCTTCCTTCCCTTCTTATTTCCTTATTCCCTTCATTCCTTCCTTCCTTCCTTCCTTCCTTCCTTCCTTCCTTCCTTCCTTCCTTCATTCCTTCCTTCCTTCCTTCCTTCCATCTTTTTAATGATCCGGCCCACATGAGATCAAATTGGTCTATATGTGGCCCTTGAATGAAAATGAGTTTGACACCTCTGCTCTAAACAAAAGCAGCTGAGAGACAAACGGCTGCTTTGACTCTTCACTGTTTAAGATTAGTTCTTACTTTTTTTTTTCTTTCTTTACCTAATATGACTTTCATCATACAGATAATGATCCATGCTTCATATACAATCCTGCAGACTGCGATGTCTGTGTAACGTCTGCTGCCTGCTGATATTTGAAGAGATGCTTTGAACATAGCCGCCATCTGTGTGTGTGGACAACCCCTGTCTTTTATCAGTATTATAACCTCCCATGTCTTTATAGGGAACTCATAGATGGAAAGAAGGAAGGAAAGGAGGGAGGGAGGAAGGAAGGAAAGGAAGGAGGAAGGGATGGAGGAACGAAGGAAAGGAAGGTAGGAGGGAGGGATGGAGAAAGGAAAAGAGGAAGGACAGAGGATAGAAGGAAGGAAGGAAAGAGGGAAGGAAAGAGAGAAGGAGGAAGGAAGGAAGGAAAGGATGGAAGAAAGAAGGATGGAAGGAAAGGAGGCAGGGAGGGATGAAAGAAGGAAGGAAGGAAGAAGGGAGGGAGGAAGGAAAGGAAGGTAGGAGGCAGGGATGGAGAAAGGAAAAGAGGAAGGCAGAAAAGGAGTAAAGAAGGACAGGATAGAAGGAAAGAAGGAGGGAGGGAGGAAAGAAAGAGAGAAGGAAGGAAGAAAGGGGGATGGAGGAAGGAAAGAAGGAAGGGAGGAAAGAGAGAGGAAGGAAAGAAAGAGAGAAGGAAAGGAGGGAGGGAGGGAGGAAAGGAGGGAATGAGGAAGGAAACAAAGGTAGGAGGGAGGGATGGATGGAGAAAGGAAAAGAGGAAGGCAGAAAAGGAATAAAGATGGACAGAGGATAGAAGGAAGGAAGGAAAGAGAGAAGGAAAGAAGGGAGGAAGGAAGAGTTTTTTTGCATTGCCTCATGAAACCTGACATCCTCATATCATAAAAATATATAAAATCTTCCTGCTCTCCAACCATCTGAAGGCTTCCTATACGCTCCCTCATGAATGGAGACATTATTTTAAGCCATTAGTCTCATTAAACTCTTTAATGCAATCCAACTGAAACCACACTTCTTTTTATTTTTTTAATTAATTCCAACATGAAAGGAGAACATGTACTTTCCCCGTCGTTGGGTCTTTTTTTTTTTTTTTTATCTTTGTCGTGTATATTTTTAAACTTTTTTTTTTTTTTTTTTTTGCATCCTCTCGTGAATACACGCCAGCACTACAGTGACCATTTAGACTCCAGCTTGTTCTTCCATGTACATAAAGTGCATTCAATCCCAAAAATCTTGCCGCCCTAAGGGGAAACACTCGATTCATAGCTATTAAAAAAAACATCTTAGCAATTCAGCAAACAGTACTTCTCTCCCCTCGCTCAAACTACACACAGCTTCCCTGTAGCTCCATTTATCATCAAACCCCCCTCGGAGCTTCCTCTCTACAAAACTCTGAACCTAAACATATCCTCGCTGTAACCAGGGCTTTATAAATCTCCACCCCTGCCTTCACATTCTTCTTCTCTCTTCACAGAAACACCTTTTTTAGGCCGTCCCAAGAAGACGATAAACAATCCCCCTGTTTCTACAGCCTGTCTGCTGCGGAGAGTTCTGATATAATAGCTCCAAAAAACCTGCAGCGAGAGCAAAGGGGAAAACTGAAGAAGAAAAAAAGTAGTGCCAAATTTTGTGCATTTAAACTCAACTTTGACAAGTCTGTCTGTCTGTCTTCCTTCCTTCCCTTCCTTCCTTCCATCCTTTCCTCCTTCCTCCTTTCATTCCTTCTTCCTCCCTTCCATCCTTCCTTCTTCCTCCCTTCCTCACTCGTTCCCTTCTCCCTCCCTCCTTCCTTCCTTCCCTCTTCCTCCCTTCCTACCTCCCTTCCTTCCATCCATCCTTCCTTCCTTCTTCCTCCCTTCCTTCCTCCTTCCCTCCTTCCATCCATCCTTCCTCCCTCCCTCCCATCCTTCCTTCCTCCTTCCCTTCCTTATTCCTTCCTCTCTTCCTCCCTTCCTCCCTCGTTCCCTTCTCCCTCCCTTCCTTCTTCCTCCCTTCCTACCTCCCCTCCTCCCTCCCATCCTTCCTTCTATCCATCCTTCCTCCCTTCCTCCCTCCTTTCCTTCCTCCCTTCCTTCCTCCCTTCCTTCCTTCTTCCTCCCTTCCTACCTCCCTTCCTTCCTTCTCCCTCCCTTTCTTCCTTCCCTCTTCCTCCCTTCCTACCTCCCTTCCTTCCTTTCCTCCTTCCTCCTTCTCTTCCTCCCTCATTCCCTTCTCCCTCCCTTCCTTCCCTCTTCCTCCCTCCCTCCCTCTCTTCCTTCCCTCTTCCTCCCTTCCTTCTTCCTCCCTTCCTACCTCCTTTCCTACCTACCATCCATCCATCCTTCCTTCTCCCTCCCTCCTTTCCTCCCTCCCTTCCTCCCTTCCTCCCTTCCTTGACTCGAGGACAACAGGAGGGTTCATTTATAAAGTGACTCAGATAGCATCAGTGTGGATGCTGCAGAGAGAGAGGAGGAGTGCAGCAGTATTTAGTGTGTTATATTGTTCGGCAGATGTTGGAAACAAAAGCGTTAGTGATCCTTTCATTCCCTCTTCCTCCTTTCCTTTCTCCTTCCCTTCCTTCTTCCTTCCTCTCTTCCTCCCTTGTTCCCTTCTTCCTCCCTTCCATCCTTCCTTCTTCGTCCCTCCCTTCCTACCTCCCTTCCTTCCTTTCCTCCCTCGTTCCCTTCTCCCTCCCTTCCTTCCCTCTTCCTCCCTTCCTCCCTTGTTCCCTTCTCCCTCCCTTCTTTCCCTCTTCCTCCCTTCCTCCCTTGTTCCCTTCTCCCTCCCTTCATTCCCTCTTCCTCCCTTCCTTCTTCCTCCCTTCCTACCTCCCCTCCTCCCTCCCATCCTTCCTCCCTTCCTACCTCCCCTTCTTCCTTCCTTCTTTCTCCCATCCTTCCTTCCTCCCTTCCTCCCTTCCTTCCCTCTTCCTCCCTTCCTACCTCCCTTCCTTCCTCCTTCCCTCCTTCCATCCCTCTTCCTCCCTTCCTTCCTTTCTACCTTCCTCCTTTCATTCCTTCTTCCTCCCTTTCATCCTTCCTTCTTCCTCCCTTCCTCCCCCGTTCCCTTCTCCCTCCCTTCCTCCCCTCCTTCCTTCTTCCTCCCTTCCTCCCTTTCCTTGACTAGAGAGAGGAGGAGTGCAGCAGTATTTAGTGTGTTGTATTGTTCGGCAGATGTTGGAAACAAAAGCGTTAGTGATGTGCAACACATGTCGATGTTAGGAGATAAAGTCTGGCTCACAATCACAGTTACAGTTACAAGTTTATAAAAAACACATTTCTTTATTTAACTGCTTTTGTGCAACAGAAAAAGAAAAAGTCTAAAATAATCAGTGTAAGTGCTGCTGCATAAATAATATATGTTCATGATGCATGGCTGAAAGTACATTAATATTTTATACTATAATTTAATGCAATAAATAAATAATGAATTTGATGTAAAGTAAAAATTTCTGATGGGATTAAATGATGATTTATCTCATGCAGTAGTACGCATACAGAGATACACTGATATGGAACTGATAGATGACTTAACCCTCCTGTCGTCCTCCCGGGTCAAATTGACCCCATCACCTTCTTCCCCTCCACCCTTCTTTCTTTGCTCTCTCCTCCTTCCTCCTTTCCTCCCTCCCTCCTTACTCCTTTCTTCTCCCCTCTTTGTTTCATTTTTCCTTCCTTCTTCCCCTCCCCTATTTCTTTGCTTCCTCCTCCTTCCATCCTTACTCCCTTCTTCCTTCCTTCCTTCTCTCCTAAATTCCTTCCTCTTTTTGTCTTTACTCCTTTCCTTCCTTCCTTCCTCCTTCCTTCCTCTCTTCCTCCCTCCTTCCTTCCTCCTTACCTCCTTCCTCTCTTCATCCTTACTCCTTTCCTTCCTTCCTTCCTTCCTTCCTCCTTCCCTCCTTCCTTCCTTCCTTCCTTCTCTCCTAAATTCCTTCCTCCTTTCCTTCCTTCCTTCCTTCCTCCTTCCTTCCTTCTCTCCTAAATTCCTTCCTCTTTTCGTCCTTACTCCTTTCCTTCCTTCCTTCCTTCCTTCCTTCCTTCCTTCTCTCCTAAATTCCTTCCTCTTTTCCTCCTTACTCCTTTCCTTCCTTCCTTCTCTCCTTACTTCGTTCCTCTTTTCATCCTTACTCCTTTCCTTCCTTCCTTTTTTCTTCCTTCCTTCCTCTTTTCGTCCTTCCTTCCTTCCTTCCTTCTCTCCTAAATTCCTTCCTCTTTTTGTCCTTACTCCTTTCCTTCCTTCCTTCTCTCCTTACTTCGTTCCTCTTTTCATCCTTACTCTTTTCCTTCCTTCCTCTTTTCATCCTTACTCCTTTCCTTCCTTCCTTCCTTCCTTCTCTCCTAAATTCCTTCCTCTTTTCTTCCTTACTCCTTTCCTTCCTTCCTTCCTTCCTTCCTTCCGTCCTTCCTTCCTTCCTTCTCTCCTTACTTCCTTCCTCTTTTCATCCTTACTCCTTTCCTTCCTTCCTCTTTTCATCCTTACTCCTTTCCTCCTTCCTCCTGTCCTTCCTTCTGTCCTTCCTTGACCTGAGGACAACAGGAGGGTTAAAGGAGCGAGGTTCTCTATTTGTTGAACACATTTTATTTTTTATCAATCAAAGGTGAGTTGTGGTGCTATGTTGTATTTAAAGTCACAGTTATTGACGCGTGAAGCTGATAAATAGTCAGAACGACGTTTAAAGACTTTAAAGACTCAATTATCTACTTTCATGACAAGCGGACAACGAGGTACTTTCTTTTTTTTATAAATGCTTTATTTCATTTTCACGCCAAGTGTCACTCTGTGTTTAGTTTGTTTCATGCTATGTAACGTACGCTTTGCTGACTACATTCATGGATAAATACAGCTGTCACAGTGTGACTAAGACGAAGCGACACACGTCAAAGCAATAAACGCTTGTTTAAAAAAAGAACCGACCTCATGAAGAAAGTTACAATCACTGTGAGCTGAAGCAGGAAGATTTTGTCTTATTAAAAACTAAGAGACCCAAACTAAAAGTAGACAAAATAATGTGGACACCTGTTCCATGTCGAGGCTACAGACTGTATAAAAGAAATGGACGTAACATCCGTGACATCACCCATTGGTTTGTGGACTGCTGCTCGGAAGCCAATAGTTTCTAATCTAGGCAGCACCATCTTGAAAATTTCAGGTGCATGCTGGGAAAAATAAAAACACGGATTCTACTTATATGGGCATGAGGCGGAGCCATGGGCGGAGCGGGGAGGTTGCTATGGTTGCGAGGGCTGGATCTCGAGGACATTGGTCAATCAACCTGTCAATCAGGACGTAGCCGCGCCCTAATGCATACCCTGCTTTATCGTCACATATAAAATCAGGGAGGCCAAAATGTCCCAAATGAACATCATACTGCATTGAAGAAGGCTTTAAACTAGCGATTGAGACCATAAACACATTTTGAAAACGTTTACTGAGGTTAGAAATCAAGTGAGAAGTTGGTGAATTCTCCATTGACTTGTATAGAGACGGTCGCCCCCTGGTGGCCTTTTGATAGAATGCAGCTCTAAGTTACTTCCTGGTTGGCCTCATTTCAGAGGACCAGAACTCCCCGCCTGGTCTAGGCCTAATCTCAGACCTTGTTTTAATTGATTGCTTGTATTCATTCATCGTTTTACCTACCTAATATTTGTTATGTATTGTTGTTATTTCTTTCTTAATGGTTTTTTTGAGGTAAAATAAAGGTTAATAAATATCATGGCCATTAAGTGTATTCATAGTTTTGTTTAATGCAACACACTCAGTCATAAACATAGTTATTTTGTGAAGCACTGACACGTTATTCTACAGACAACCCATGTAAATATGAATGCTTTTATACATACAGGCAGCAGTTATGGACAGGACATGTCAAGAAGAGCTCATATTTAACCCTCCTGTCATCCTCCCGGGTAAAATTGACCCCGTCCTTCTTTCTTTCCTTCCTTCCTTCCTTCCTTTTTCTTTATTTTTTCCTTCGTTCTTCCCCTCCTTCCCTCTTTCTTCGCTCCCTTCTCCTTCCATATTCCTTTCCTTCCTTCCTTTCCTTCCTTCTCTTCCTTCCTTCCTCCCTCCTTACTCCTTTTCTTCCTTCCTTCCTTCCTTCCTCTTTTCCTCCTTACTCCTTTCCTTCCTTCCTTACTCCCTTTGTTCCTTGTCTCCCTTCCTTCCTTCTCTCCTTACTTCCTTCCTCTTTTCCTCCTTACTCCTTTCCTTCCTTCCTTCTTCCCTCCCTTCCTCCTGTCCTTCCTTCACCTGAGGACAACAAGAGGGTTGATCAACAGCAGAGAGAGGATAACATACGTACGTCAGTCACTGTTCAAAAGTGCATAAAGCTGAGCAGTTTGTAGCACTAGTCAAAGGATAATTGAGGCTGGTAGACTTCCTATGAACATGGTCATTGTGGCTCTTTGGGTCATGGTAACCTTGTTGCACTTAACAGCTTTTGGGGGGGGGAGGGGGGGGACCTAATTCATTTTAAAAGTCCTCAGAAACTCTAGACTCCTGTAAAAAGGTTGTTATGGGTAACTGCATATGAAACAACATCTGGGTCAACTTGAACTTCTGTTTTTATGAGAGTTCAAGATAGAGATAAAATGAGTTGTGAATAAAATAGACACTGCAGTTTGCCCTATTATTATAAGTTGATTCCCTAGTTTCTCTATAAGTGTATATTTATATATGAGGGTTACATGCAACTGTCTATTGTGTTGCATGTGTGTCTTTTCTATGTCTTTGGGTTCTAGGTACAGCTCTGTGAAGCTATGAGCTGGTTCTCTTTCTGCTGCCCTAACCCTCACTCTCCTGTCGTCCTCCCGGGTCAAATTGACCCCGTCTGTTTTGATTGTTCCTTCTTTCCTTCCTTCCTTCCTTCCTTCCTTCCTTTTTTCCTTCCTTCCTTCCCCTCCTTCCCTCTTTCTTTGCTCCCTCTTCCTTCCATACTCCTTCCTTCCTTACTCCTTTTCTTCCTTCCTTTCTTTCTGTCCTTCCTTACTCCTTTTCTTCCTTCCTTCCTTCCTTCCTTCTCTCCTTCCTTCCTTCATTCCTCTTTACTCCTTTCCTTCCTTCTTTCCTTCTTTCCTTCCTTCCTTCCTTCTTCCTCCTTTCCTTCCTCCCTCCTTTATTTCCTTCTTCCTACCTACCTCCCTTCCTTCCTCCCTCCCTCCTTTCCTTCCTTCCTTCCTCCCTTCCTTCCTTCCTCCTTTCCTTCCTCCTTCCTTCCTTCCTTCCTCCTTCCTTCCTTCCTTCCTTCCTTCCTTCCTTCCTCCCTCCTTCCCTTCCTTCTTCCTCCCTCCCATTTTACATTACATTCAGTAACAACAAAGTCAGGAGAAGGCAGATAAGCTTTTTGTCATAGTTGGATATTAGAAGTGTGAGTATATGGCTATTTCCTGGATGCAGTGAGTACCAGTAAATAATGAGTGCTGATTTGTTGAACCCATAATATCTATAAAGCCACCATATTTAATATATAGACACAAGAAACTCAGGAAAACTGAATTTTCAGAGGAAAATGTGGTACTTTTTCTACTTTTATGAATTTTCTGATTAAGGCTGTACAGTACATACAAAACAGAAGCTTTTACCAGATACTGAGTTTTAATTTATTTTTTACTTTACTTGACCAAATCTAATATTTTTTGAAGGCCATTCTCATTCTCAGACCCTCGGACAGCTGTAGAGCACTTCATGTTTTCTGATTAGAGGAAAAAATGAACGGTGAGTGAATGAATTACGGCAAAAAATGAGAAGAAAAGAAGAAAAAAAACCTACAATGACGAGATATCTGCTGTTTCATCTGAGACAAACTCCAGACACCATTTTTTGGAAAACACAGAAATTAGGAGAAGAAGAAAAAAAAATCTTCAAAAGAGAAAAAAAAGCGAGTGTGAAGGATTTGTTGATAGTTGCTAAGCAGCGTTAATAGCAGTGAAAGGTAGCAGCTCTCTTTAGCTGATTAGTGTATTAATAGTTTGATAGGTGTGTTTGTCTCCAGCTAATCCCCTGTGTTCACTACAAAGCATGGATCCTAATTAGAGCTCGCTAATCACACCTCAACACACACTCGCCCAATCAATCAAAGACTACAGGAGAGACACAGAGGGAGACAGGTGAGCTGACAGGCTTGCTCCCTCCTCCTTCCACACTCCTTTCCTTCCTTCCTTCCTTCCTTCCTTCCTCGTTTCCTCCCCCCTTCCTTCTTCCTTCCTTCCTTCCTTCCTTCCTTATTTTTTCCTTCGTTCTTCCCCTCCTTCCCTCTTTCTTTGCTCCCTCCTCCTTCCATTCTCCTTTCCTTCCTTCCTTCCTTCCTTCCTTCTTTCCTTCCGCCCTCCTTACTCCTTTCCTTTCCTTTCCTTTCCTTTCCTTCCTTCCTTCTTCCCTCCCTCCCTCCTTCCCTCCCTTTTCCCTTCCTCCTGTCCTTCCTTCACCTGAGGACAACAGGTAGTCTAGTAATTGTTTGATAGGTGTGTTTGTCTCCTTTCTTTCCTTCCTTCCTTCCTTCCTTCCTTCCTTCCTTCCTTCCTTCCTTCCTTCCTTCCTTCCTTCCTTCCTCCTTTTCTTTCTTCCTTCCTTCCTTCTCTCCTTACTTCCTTCCTCTTTTCCTCTTCTCCTCCTTACTCCTTTCCTTCCTTCCTTCCATCCATCATTCCTTCCTCCTTACTCCTTTTCTTCCTTCCTTCCTTCCTTCTTCCCTCCCTCCCTCTCTCCTGTCCTTCCTTCACCTGAGGACAACAGGTAGTGTATTAATAGTTTGATAGGTGTGTTTGTCTCCAGCTAATCCCCTGTGTTCACTACAAAGCATGGATCCTAATTAGAGCTCGCTAATCACACCTCAGCACACACTCGTCCAATCAATCAAAGACTACAGGAGAGAGACACAGAGGGAGACAGGTGAGCTGACAGGCAGGCGAACCAAGAGGAAGAGGCTTTAATCTTTCTTTCCTTCCTTCCTTCCTTCCTTCCTTCCTTCCTTCCTTCCTTCCTTCATCTCTCCCTTGTCCAATCAATCAAAGACTACAGGAGAGACAGAGAGGGACAGGTGAGCTGACAGGCAGGCGAATTCCTTCCTTCCACACTCCTTTCCTTCCTTCCTTCCTTCCTCTTTTCCTCCCCCCTTCCTTCTTCCTTCCTTCCTTCCTTCCTTCCTTATTTTTTCCTTCGTTCTTCCCCTCCTTCCCTCTTTATTTGCTCCCTCCTCCTTCCATTCTCCTTTCCTTCCTTCCTTCCTTCCTTCCTTCTTTCCTTCCGCCCTCCTTACTCCTTACTCCTTTCCTTTCCTTTCCTTTCCTTTCCTTTCCTTCCTTTCCTTTCCTTCCTTCTTCCCTCCCTCCCTCCTTCCCTCCCTTTTCCCTTCCTCCTGTCCTTCCTTCACCTGAGGACAACAGGTAGTCTATTAATTGTTTGATAGGTGTGTTTGTCTCCTTTCTTTCTTTCCTTCCTTCTTTCCTTCCTTCCTTTCTTCCTTCCTTCCTTCCTCCTTACTCCTTTCCTTCCTTCCTTCCTTCCTTCCTTCCTTACTCCTTTCCTTCCTTCCTTCCTTCCTTCCTCTTTTCCTCCTTACTCCTTTCTTTCCTTCCTTCCTTCCTTCCTTCATTCCTCTTTTCCTCCTTACTCCGTTCCTTTCCTTCCTTCCTTCCTTCTTCCCTCCCTCCCTCTCTCCTGTCCTTCCTTCACCTGAGGACAACAGGTAGTGTATTAATAGTTTGATAGGTGTGTTTGTCTCCAGCTAATCCCCTGTGTTCACTACAAAGCATGGATCCTAATTAGAGCTCGCTAATCACACCTCAACACACACTCGTCCAATCAATCAAAGACTACAGGAGAGACACAGAGGGAGACAGGTGAGCCAAGAGGAAGAGGCTTTAATCTTTCCTTCCTTCCTTCCTTCCTTCCTTCCTTTCTTCTTCCCTCCCTTGTCCAATCAATCAAAGACTACAGGAGAGACAGAGAGGGAGACAGGTGAGCTGACAGGCACACGAAAGGAAGGGGAAGAGGCTTCAACCCTCCTGTCGTCCTCCTGGGTCAAATCGACTTCCTTCCTCTGTTCCTCCTTACTCCTTTCCTTCCTTCTTTCCTTCCTCCTTCCTTCCTTCATTTTTCTTTATTTTTTCCTTCCTTTCCTTCCCTCCCTTCCTTCCTCCCTCCTTACTCCTTTTCTTCCTTCCTCTTTTCCTTCCTTCCTTCCTCTTTTCCTCCTTACTCCTTTCCCTCCCTTCCTTCCTCCCCCCTCCCTCCTTTCCTCCCTCCCTTCCTCCTGTCCTTCACCTGAGGACAACAGGTAGTGTATTAATAGTTTGATAGGTGTGTTTGTCTCCTTTCTTTCCTTC